>NC_141540.1:78072727-78235681 GCF_021556685.1 Rattus norvegicus | reverse complement strand
ATCATCAAATCAGCTCCTGTAGTTCAGAAACTCACCCTTCTCCAAGCAGTTGATCTTTAACAATAGCCATTCCCCTTGCTCCATTTCATTGTTCAATATTCAAGGCTTTCTCCCTCCACCACATTAACCACTGCTAACTGCTCTGACCAAACCTTTCCAGTCTTGGGGAATAACTCTATTTTGGGTAGCCCAGTTACTTAATATTTGTTTAACTTAAGGGGCATGAATTCCATAGGAAACTATAGCCTCTTTAAAACGCCTCAGGCCTATCATTTCTATAGGATGCCATGCTATCTCATCAAAATCATGATCTGCACCATTAGCAGGCATGTGCTGCACAATGACTGGGAAAACCCATGGTGATTTTGTAAGCACAGCACCCTCCTCTGGCAGCACAGTTGGCTCAAGATTAACCATTTCTCTCAACACAGGCTGTTTTTCTTTAACCCTGTCACCTTGCGTGACCTCCAGTTTCTCCTGGCTCCTCACCCTGCTCAGGGACTGTGGGGACTTGAAATTGTAAGTGCATGGCACAGGACAGGATACAGCCTGCCTTCTAGCCCAGTTTGCACCCTTCCTTCATCCTTTGGGAAGATCCCACCCTCAGTCACCAGGTCTGAACCTTTCTGCTGCCCCCTTTCCAGTGCTACTCACTTCCCAAGTGCTCTGATCTCTACCTATAACCTCAGCAATGGCATGGCAACCCTTTCAAAAGTAAGAGGCTAGAGCGAGCCTTCTGCTTTCCCCATTCATCTACCTTTTGTTTCTCAGGCCCCTCCATATCTACCTGCAACTTTTCTAATTGCTCAGCCATTCTCCCAACCTTTTTGGAGACACAATAGGAAGGAGAAGGAAGAGGAGGAAGAGGAGAAGATGATGGTGGTGGTGGTGGTGAAGATTGATGATGATGATGATGATGATGATGATGATGATATCATCCCCTCTGGGAAAAAATTAAACTTTTGGTGACATCCTAAAGCAGAATATTCACCTCCTTTTCCCTGCTGTTTCCTGTATGTTATTAGAGATTGTTTCCTATTCTGTCTACCTCCCATCTGGGCACCACCATAGCCATACTTTTTGACTGCTTGATTGGGTTCTTTTATTTACCACCTTTCTCCACCCCAATCCCGTCTAAGCCCCCAACACTAGGTAGGAGAAAAAGAAGGTTAGCGAGGAAAGGGGACAGAGATCTCTTTAGACCACTTCCTGCTAATTAAGGGTGTTAGGTTCCTTGGGTTAAGTTCGATCTTCATTACCAGGATATACAATTTCTTCTTCTTGTCTCTTTGCTCACAACCACTTGACAAACCTCAACAACAACAATTAACAGCAGCAGAGGGAGCGGCTGATGCTTCGGGTCCTCTCAGGGCTCTCACATTTGTTCCCTCTCAAGAGTCCCCAGAATTCCAAATGTAAACTATCTGCAGCTGGCAAAAATCACATCCCTCCCAGAGCACAAATCACAGTGGTGTGGACAATCTGAAGCAGCCCCGTATCCCACACCTGGGTTAAAACAAAAACATAGTCACATAATGTAACTGGGTGTTTAAAGAAACCAAAAATCTCACTACGGGACAGCACAAGCATTGGGAAGATGCAAGGACAGGGTCTCAAGTGACATTGCCTCACCCAGGAATACTTCCGCCATGCACCTCTCTTTTCTGAATGGCCGCCAGTGTCTTTCTTTTACATAGGAGTGTAATGATATGAAAAGGTCACATTAAAAATAATCAGTCAGCAATATAGATCTTAAGCAGAAATAAAGGCTATGCACCCCCCTGCATAGGGAGACATCTAATATAAGATATGGGCAGATAATGGGGTGGACTTGAGAGATATTCAGTGGTTAAGAGCACTGACTGCTCTTCCACAGGACCTGGGTTCAGTTCCCAGCACCCACACGGTGGTTCACAGCTGTCTGAAACACCAGTTACAGGAGAATCAGTGGTCTTTTCTGGCCTCCACAGGCATTGCAAGCACAGGACAAACGGGCAGGCAGAACACCCATATACATACAATAAAATAAACACATTAAGAGAAAATCATGGTATTCCATCCTACCCAAAATTATTTTTTCTTAATTTTTAAAAATTTTATTTGTGGGTAGGATAATTTCTTAAATGACATATTTCTTGATATTTTTAATATGATAATTTAAAATTGCATATTTAAATTGCCCTCTTACCATACATTAAAAACATCCAACTAATTCCAAAAACAAAACATTTCTGTAATGTAATTTTCTATCTTGCAATTTCCACTTAGCAAAGTAACACAACTAGCTCTGCATTTATAAAGATGTCTCACAGAAGTGTTTAATAATAATAGTCCATGGCTACATAATAATACACAGTATATTATAATTACTTAATTTTCTACTATTGGCTACTTCTAGTTTTCATTATTAGACAAAATGGTTTACCTTTTAAAAATAAATCAATAATCTTTCCATATGAAGTGCCCTCCAGGGTTATTTTTTTAGAATGGAATCCCAATAACTGGGTCAAAGGGCATGAGTATTCCTAAGGTCTCTTGGTACATCCGGTCAAAGTATTTTTCCTAATGCCTCCACAAGCATAGGTAGGACATCACCACATCATTTTACACCTTAGCTGTCCCTTAATCTTTGCTAGTTTAACAAAAATGGAAATTCCAAGGTTATTGTGTTAGATTTCTGTAACTACACCAAGTGCTATGCAATCGACTTGCAAAGACAAAAGGTTTGCTCTCGCTTGTAGTTTTGGAGATTTGCACTGGATCTGTGGGTCTGGCCTGTGGTCATCAGGGTCAGAAGCAGAGAAAAAAACCACTCATCTCAGGGCCAGAAAACAAGAGAAAGAGGAAAAGACAGTGGTCCCACAGTCTCCTCAGAGGACTCACCCTCCTCCCATTACCTGAAGGCTTCCCCAGTGGACACTACCTCTTAAATATTCTACCACCTGTCAGGAGTGCCATGGGCTCAGGACCAAACCTTCAGACACAGGTCTTTGAGAGCACTTAATATTCACTTGTAGCTTTCCTCTTAATTAGGCTCTTCGGCTGTCATGCTTTTTAAATTTTTATTATTGTCTGGTGCTAAGATCAGAACAAGGGGCTTTGTACACCTCAGCTCTCATTTTGCCCTTCCACTTTGGAGGGCTGGGCTCCCCGCTTGTTAGAGTCCAAAGGGCTGTTCTCATTTTGGACAGAACTTCCAGACTGTAATCTGAAATAGAAATGCCCATGGGAGTGTTACTCCTGACATTGTTTTGCCCGAGCTTCCTGCTGGGCTTTGCAGCCATTGTTGATGAACTTGTAGACACTGGAAGGAACCTTCAAAGAACATGACCTGAAGGGAATGGCAGGCAGCTGCGTGCTCATCCACAGCTCAGCAAGGACCCTGGCAAGGGGAACAGTGTTCAGGAAAGACACATCATCCTGGGCCTTGGAATGTGGTTTGGAAGAGAAAGTGGGAAGACTGCAGGGACAAGCAGAAGATACCTGGGAGCAGAGGGGGCTTCCCACCATGTTCAACAGAGAACACCAAGCTTGGTGAGCAGCGCCAGGATGTGCTCAGCCTGGGAAAGGCGAGCTTCACTGTAAAGTGCCCCAGGCCATTCACGTGTCCAGATCTGAACTTCAGACGGGCCTGTAATCTTGAGGTTCTTAAGAAACCAATGGAAGGGGGCTGGGGATTTAGCTCAGTGGTAGAGCGCTTACCTAGGAAGCGCAAGGTCCTGGGTTCGGTCCCCAGCTCCGGAAAAAAAAGAACCAAAAAAAAAAAAAAAAAAAAAAAAAAGAAACCAATGGAAGACGCTTTACACCATCCCCCCACCCCTGATAGTTAATATTCATGATTGCAAATACCACAGGCACCCTGAAGTGACTTCAGATCATCAAAGAAATTAAACTGAATTTCAAACCATTTTTCATAGGGAAGTCTCCTCTGCAAGCTGACAGTTCTGTATTCCTTCACATTCTTATGCAAATCCATATTTTCAATTATTCGGGATGAATTGGATGAATGTAGGATCTCACTGAGATCCACATTCTTTTTTTTTTTTTTTTTTTTAAATCTTTTGTTCCCTCTCTTTTTGAAAGCCTATGCTCCCTAGGCCTTATCTCGGTCACAGGAAGCCATAGTGTTCTTGTCTTCTGAGCTAGCTGGTCTGCACCATTTAGGAAAACTCATTTGCATCAAAGCAGTCACTGTTGAGTTTGTGTGGTGAACTTCCATAAACAACTGTTAGGAAGCAGTGAGGTGTGGCCCAGAATTACCACAAACAAACCAAGGGTCTTATTGCTAAAGTCACACTTGAAGCTTAATGACAAGCTCTGAATGCAACTTCCTAACTGAATCCCCCATCCTGTCAAGACTCAGAAATTCAAACCATTTAATGGGGGGTGGAGGTGCAAATTTATGATCATTTACCTACAAACACTGATAGTTGGTCAGGATGTAGAGCAAGGTGAAAATGAGTCTTTAATTAGGTTTTTCAGCAGACAAAGGAAGGATGCTGTTCAGAAATCATTCATTTGCTGTACTTAGGTATTTCCTGTGACTTAGTTTCTGTAGGCACAGAATAGCATTTGTGACCAAAAGCTAGACTTCATTTGTTTTTACTTGATATCGGTAGGAAAGGCCAGAATTTACCACACCGCTATGAATTCTGCGTGGTGCTGAATTAGTCTCCACGGCTTTTATAACATGGAGTGTCAAACCTCAAGCCTCACGAGCCCACACAGTTTTCATCTAATAATTTTGAATGTCTGACCTCAGTTTCATTAGACTAAAAGTATCCTCGGGGTTGCGTCCCTTTCTGGAGCCATTTGAAGGAAAGATTTCTTATCCTTCCCAGTTTCTAGAAGATGCTTGCTCTCCTAGGCATGTGTCCTTGCTCATTCACCATCAAAGTCAGCTGTGGCAGACATGCTGCTGCCCCACCCCCACCTTGGGACCGTGCCTCTGCTTGTGTCTTCCATTCATGCATTTATTCACGCAGTTATGAATATTAGTCATCAGCTCCTATTTCTGCTGGGGCCATGTGTGCAATCTAGGTGCGCCCTCCTGTCTCCACGTCTGCGGTTGATTCCTCCTGTTTGTGAAATCTCTCTACTATGTAAGGTAAGACACTCCAGGTTCCAAGCGTTGGGATGTGGACATGCGTGAGGGAGTATTACTCAGCCTACCACATTATGCTGGAGTATGCCTGTGGCTCTTTTAAAGAAAACTATTTTCACTGTTTTTGATGGATCATCATCTGGATGAACAAGTAAAACCATCTGTGAATTGGTTTAGAGCCTTAAATGAACATCTTTATTTTTTTTACATTTATATGTCAATTTCCTTTAAGTGACAAACCTAGTTATTAGACTGTTTTTATTGTCGTGCTAAAGCACTTGAGTCTTAAAGCGGGCTGCAGGTGCCTTTCCTCTACCATATACTAGAGTCTCTCCTCTAGATGGGACAGTCTACCCTCTGCTTTATGAAGAAGGAGAATCCTTTCTGCCCTGCTGGGGGCAGTCTGAATACCCACCACCTGCCATGGCATGGGCTGAGTGTAACAAAAGGGCCAAGAGGTAACTGAAAGGCACCACTAGTTCTCCAATGGCCACCTATAGAACTGCTTGGAACTGTGGGAGACAGAAGCAACTCTCTTAACATGGGAACATAAGAGATGGGATGACACTTACCTCCCTTCTGAAGGGAAAGAAAAGTCACCAAGCAAGACTCTTGCAAGGCCAACATGACATCAGGACGGTCATTGGTTAGATGCACAGGTGTCATGCTGCATCCACCTTATGTGAATGTGGACCACAAGCCTAGGCAACAGTTACCTTTATCCAAAGCAAAGATGATTAACAGGCATCGTGAGTGAAGTGGGCCAATGTCCCCATCTTTTTAAAATTTCAATCTCCCCAACCCTCCTCTTCCATCTATTATTGGCACTTTGCAGGTTCTGCTTTCATATAGGAGGGGTGGGTCTTATGCTAAGGTCCTGTTCCCCAATTGGTTCTTGATCTATCAGTAATGATGCCAGGGACCAATTCCTGGGCAGGAGGAAGGAGGCGGGACTTCCAGGCCCCCACAGGGGAGGCAAGGAGACACAAAGGAAGAGAGCAATTTTTGCTGTGGTTCGGAGGAGAAAAAGGTGACCAGCCATGTGAGATCTGAGGCAGAGTGGCCTTAAGTCACTTCTCCCAGGAGAAGGTAGGAGGCAGGAGGTAGGTTGTTGAACTGGGACTAAAAGGTAACTGAGCAACTGAAGCTGAGGGCAGATTTAGGGTGCTGAGCTAAGAGTATTGGGAAGGGCGCACTAGTCATAGTAGATTAGAAGGGCCCAGCAATTGAGCCAATAAGGCAGGTTGAAATTGAGCGACGTGTGTGTGTTTTTCATCTGCGGATCTGAGGGAACCTGGGCTGGGGCCGGTAGCACAGCCTGTTCCCTGAGCTTAAGGCAGGGTAGCAAAAAGTACATGCTACATTTTAGTAATTAGACATTCCCTTCTAGAGTGAGTATGGTATCTTTTTGTCTGTCAAAATTTTGGTCTGTAGACTCATGGTTTTATCAGCTTTGGAATATTTTTAGTAATTATGCCTTCAAATCTCTTTCTCCCCTCCTTCAGTCTTTAAGGATGGACATACTATACAGCCCAAAGCCCACACGCAATCCACGGGCATGCTGGATTGCAGATATTACATTTTCCTCCCTTTGATCTTGGGTACCTTAGCCTCATGTCTACATCAGAGCTTGTTTTACTAGAAGATCTGATTTGCCATCAATCTCAATCTGTATTTTCCATCTCACACATTGTAGCTTTCATCACTAGAAGTTCTACTTGGGTTCTTCTTAATGTCTTCCCCTGTCTATTTTTGGGATATCTGGAGCACGGTTTTTATATCTGTTTCAATGGCCTTTTGCTAATTATAACGTTTATGTCAGTTCTAGGTCACTTAATGGATCTTTCTCCTCTGTCCTTCTGTATAAAATGATACTGTTTCCATGTGTGACTGTTCATTTTTTTTTATTGGGCACCAGACATTGTGAATTTTATCCTGTAGAGAGCTGAATATTTTTAAAATATAACTAACTTTATGCTTTGTTCTCAGATGTAGTTAAGTTGCTTGGAAACAGCTTGAACTTTCCAGATCTTGCTTTTAAAATTTGATAGGTGACACAGAGCAGGGCTCACTGGGGACTAATTATTCTCCACTGCTGAGGTAAGACCTTTCAACGTAGACTGGGCCTCACAAATCAAGAGGTTTTCCGAGGATGCTGCAGACACTCTGTTTGACCTTGGTTGGGGGCCAGCCTCTCCCTCTCATCCCTTCCTGTGACTCTTTCCACCGATCTTTGGTAGCTCTATCCATCTGCACAGGGACTGATAACAGCTGTCAAGAGTTCTCTCCGTGTGGCTCTCTCCTTTGTTCTAACCTGTCTTTGAAGACTAAGCACTAAGCACTGGTCAGTCCAGCTTTGGCATTCTGTCATAAGGGAGCCTATCAAGCTCACTCCATGTCAGTCCCCTGCATAGGTGTCACAGCATCACAGGGAGCTGTCCAAGGCTTATTGCTTCTGTTTACAGTTCTTCAGGAACCACTGTCCTGGGCTGCTTAATTTACAGGGTCTTATTAAGCTGTGATTCTATGAATATTGTCTTTTTAAAATTAAATTATTCTTTTAACCATTTCATACAGTATCTAATCCATTCTGATTGCTCTCCAGCCTCTCTCTTTTCTCCTTCCCTGCCTCATCCCCACCCCCAGTTGTTTTCCCATGTTCATGGCTTTTTCTTTCATTTTGTGACCTGTTGGGTTTAACCCATGCCATTCATGTAACATTATTGCCTTTGGGGTTTTGTTGTTGATGGCTTTAGATAGGAGATTAATCCCTGCCTAAACCTTCCTGGTTGAAAGCAGCATTGTCTGTTCCCGTTTTCACATTCAATCTGACTACCTGTTCCTCTGCCTTCTGTACTGTGAGCTTCTTGACCTGGACCATACTTTCCTTTTCTAAATCTAAAGGATGTCATTTGGTCTCTGTGCTTATCACAAAACCATCAATGGAAGCAAGTACTAGACTCCAGGGTATCCACAGATAAATAAATACCCTGTACTGATGCAATACAGACAGCAATGGGAAGAGAAATCTCATAGAGAAGCATCATGGGTTGTGGATGATTAGTTCTGCCAAGAAGAAGTGGACAGAAGACACCAGGAGAGTGAGCTAACATCAGACTCAGTCTAGGCTCAGAGAGAATTTTCTTGGGGTGCTAATTTTATCAGTGGCTTTGTAACACAGAGATTGAGCAAACCAGTTTAGGAAATGCTGAATTCAACAGCTCCATGGGTATCTTGAGTGCAAGAATTCTCGGGGCCTTTGAACATATGCACTCTGTGCTCTTTCAGTCAGTGTCTCCTACCCTGTTTCAGTGATGGCCGGTCTTAGGGCATCTTGAAAAACACATTTCTTTTTTCTTTTTTATTCTTCAGACACACTAGAAGAGGGCATCAGATCCCATTACAGATGCTTGTGAGCTACCATATGGTTGCTGGGAATTAAACTCAGGACCTCTGGAAGAACAGTCAGTGTTCATAACCACTGAGTCATCTCTCCAGCCCTGAAAGACACATTTCTTTAAAAGATCTTTAAGGGTCCAGTGATATTGGTTCACACCTTTAATGTCAGCACTTGAGAAGCAGAGGCAATCAGATCTCTGGGTTTGAGGCCAGCCTGATTTATATAGAGAGTTCCACGATAGCTAGGGATACACAGAGAAACCCTATCTCAGAAGGAGGAGGAGGAGGAGGAGGAGGAGGAGGAGGAGGAGGAGGAGGAGGAGGAAGAGGAGGAGGAAGAGGAAGAGGAAGAGAACAAGAATAAGAAAAGAATTTTAGGAAAAGCACAGCATCCACACTGTTTGTCCAGCCTAATGCTATAACTTTAATTTCCTACACTTTCTTCTATAGATCATCTAATGTCTGTCACCCTTAAAATGATGAAAACGGTATTATGTTGGGCCCTTTTAATAGTAAGCTGTTGTGTAAGAAGCAGGGGTCAGTATGTGAATCTGGGCTTAGATCTTTTAGGAGATCATAAGAGAAAAATATGCAAGTGGATTCAGACCATACTTTTAGCAGGAAAAACTTACAGGTTGTTTTTTCCTAAGTAAAAACCTCCATGAAACATAGCATATGAATGAGATAGATGTCTTGCTTAGAAAGGGAGTAGAGGGTCTGAAGAAACAACTGGCTGGTTAAGGTCTTGGTTGCTCTTCCAGAGAATGGAGGTGGATTCCCAGCTCCCACATGGCAACCCACAGGATTCTGTAGCTCTGGTTCCAAGGGAGCTGGTGCCCTCTTCTGGCCTCCATGCTCACCAGGCAAACACTTAGAGACATAAGTAAAAACCTTTTAAATAATAAAATAAAATAAGAGGGGATGCTATAACTGCAGTTCTCTTGTCAGTAACAGAACGCTGTGAAAGACACGAATTTTTTTACCTTTCCAACTGAACATGAGAGATGATTTATATCATTCCAGACATGTATACACGGATTGTAATTTTAAAATATTTCCAAAAAAGATTTTCACTGTCTCTTATCCTGGTATACAAATCTTTCTAAATAGGGTGTTGTTTCTTATCTATAATCCACAGACAGCACTGTTCATTTTCTTTGACCTTACTCTGCAATCAGAGAGCCCTGAATGTCCAATTCTCTGTTGGAAGATCCTAAATTTTCTGGTGGAAAGAGTCAGTTTGGTTTCTGTCAGAGAAAATGACTTGAGTTTCAAAATTGTTAGCCACAACTCTGTCAATCGGATGTGATTCTTTCCTATGAGCATCCTAAGAGGTTGTTCCTTCAGGAAGAAAGGAGAGATGAATGGTGGGAGGGAAGAGGAAAGGAGGAGAGATGGGGAGCAAGGACCATAAGGGAGGCATCTAGCCACAGTGAGGTGCTTCCCTGAGCCTCGCAGGGAACAACCCCAGGTGGGCTTCTGAGTGTTCGGAAGCTCCACATTTATCCAAGGACAAGAACAGGACCCTTCTAGTTTAATTAAAAACAGACCCCTCTGCCAGGCCCTGTTGGAAGATCATGACACTGCTAACAGTAAGATGCGGAAGTAGCTCGTTTCCTCCACAGTCCAATCCATTAAGTTTGGGAGAAATAGTGCTAATAAAAGATGGGGTTTGCCCCAGAGACTGCCTGGGGCTGTGTCTTGTCTCTCTAGGCTCTAGAGCCCTAGACTGAAGCTCGGTGATAGTCAGGTTTGGTTGCTCCTGCTCTGGGGAAGGGGAAGAACATCATTGTTCCTCAAGGGTGGGCTTGTGAGACCAGCAACCCTCAGACCACTTGTCACAGATGTGCACTGCCCTGGTGCCAACCACATCAGAAACTTGGTTTGGGGAACAGTCCACTAGTCCTATTGTCTAATTGGTGCAAAGAACAAATCTAATCTAATCTAATTGCCATAACTAAGTCATCTGGAAAGGGCAACTTCTTAAAGGGAACCTCACCTTCCTGAGTCCACACATCCATGTGCCCTGTTTGCAGCTGCTGGTTATGCATTCTTGGGAGGCTTCTGCGATTGCTCTTGTAGACCTGGTGGTACGGAGAGGGAGCTGCTCATAGGTTGGCCCCATTTCACTGAACCATTTCTACTCCTTTATCCTAACAGCGCATGTGCAGGGCTGCTCTCCCATCATGCCCCTGTGTTTGTTTCATCTTTCAAGCCTCAGCTCAAACAGAAGTGTTAATGGACTGACTTCTGTATTGTCACTGGTGGCTGCCATCGAAGTCCCATGAACAGGGGTTTCATTTAGGCATAGCCTTCCAGACCCAGAGTTCTTAAAGGATCAGTGGGCTTCCAAGGGTGGGAGTGGGGCTGAAAAGAATGGAGAGAAGGCTTCCATAACAGCTATAAGACATTGCTGGGTTGCCTGTACCCACCCAAATGGTGGACATGGAAGGTAAGACACTTTAGGGGTGAGTGTGGTGTTAACCAGGTTCCTTTCTAAAGGGTATGTGAGGTGTGTGAGGATGAGCCTGCCAACTGCTTTTCTTTTTAAGGCCTGGGCTTTTCCCCATGTTTTGCTCCATAGTCATCCCTGGGGAGGCCTACCCCAACTAAACCTCCTTACGAGGCCGAATTCCACTATGTCTTCCCATCGTGCCACACAGCCTCCTGTGCATCTCCCACAGTGCTCTTGGGCTCATTCTTTCCTTTCTTCCAGTGTCTGCCTGATTCACAGGGAGGCCTCTGAGGACAAAGGCAGGGGCAGTCACAGTTCCTGGTGCATCGGACTCACACAGAAAATGTCTGGTGAATAAGTGAGCTGGGAACTGGGGAGAGAAGAAGCTGAGAGGAAGGGCTTGGATGACAAGGAGGCGGGGGTCGGGGAGCAGTGTCTGTGGATGAGCTTCCAAATCTCAAGTCCTTACATTTGTTTGCAGTAAGTGATCATTTGCTTGTGTGAAAGACGCTTTGGCAGATTCAGAACCTTTAGGGGTTTTATATAAACGTTAAATTTTATGTCTAGATACACATTTACAGAGGAAAAGAGAAGGGAAGGAACAAAACCTGTGAGGGCAAAGAGGGAACTTCATATAGAGGGGCAGAGTAAAAAGAGAGCAGGGAGATGCTACACAACACCTTGCAGTAACTAATGGTTGGTGAGTAGCCAGGCATAGATGGCAGTCATGAAAGGAGGGCAGGGTAAGTAGAATGAAGTGATCCTGAGGAGGTTGCAGTGAATCCATGTGTTTGTGTAAAGGAAGGGAAATCACACACTGATATGACAGGAGGAAGGGCATAGGCAGCTTCCTGTGGGAGGGTCACATTTCCATCTATCCTTAGGACATGAGTAGAGCGTGGGGGTGGGCAGTTGAACACTCAGATGAGAAAGGACTGAATGAAGCCACGGATCCAGGAAAACCAAGTGTATACATATTGAGCAAGCTGTGGGAACCTGTCAGAAGTCTCAGGAGAACATCTGGTTGCAAGACACTCCTGGGCCAGTCATGACCACAGCCAGAAAGGAACCTTCCGGAGACGAAGCAGATGCATCAGAGAAGGAGACTGAGGAAAGACAGTTACAGTTGGCTGAAGTCTCCTGGCAAAAAGAAATGCATCATTTGTCTATAAATGCTCCTCAACTGGCACCTCTGCGAGTCCTGAGATAGACTGGTCTCACCTCACCTTGGTCTGGTGTTAATAGGAAATCTTGGTGCTCTCAGGGCCTCTGTTTTCCTACTTTTGAAAAGAGGACTACCTCTGTGACCAGCATCTTGGCCTATGGTGCTAAACCCATAGCATAGATGGAGGTTTAAGAGAACTGTCAACAGGGTCCAGAAGAAGGACTAAATATGACTCCATTCTTGACTGCAGGGACACTTTGGTGAGCTGTTTCAGGAAAGTTGGATGTTGCTGACAGTCATCACCTTAAACAGGGCCAAGGTGCTGGCCTTGACTGTGCTCCTACAGTGAATCATTGTGTAGTAGCCCTGGAGTTCAGTAAGAGTTCTGTACATCCTCTGAGTTTTTCTTCCCACTGCCAGGCTCCTGAAATAACAACTCTGACACTCAAAATATATCTACAAACACCTTGGCCATAAGCTTTGGTTCTCCAAAAGGCCATAATTTAATATCCAATGTGTTCAAATCTATTTTCTACCTCATGGCTAGTTACCTCTGCTCAGTCCCATCTCTGTCCTCCTCCACGTTCCCAAGCTCCTTCCTCCCTGGCTATGTCCCATAATTCCATCTCTTTACTGGATGACCCACCTTCTATTTCCTGCCTATGCTTATAGGCCAATCAACTTTTTATTGACAGGTGCTGCATCCATTTAGTACACAAGAGGTTTTCTCTACAATTCCTTCTTTTAGTCCATTAAAAGGTTCTTTGTCATTATAATAAACTGTATATAATAATAACAATTATGAAAAATACCAGGTAGGATTTACATTCCCAAAATCAAGTCCAGATGTATTTGGCAACATGGTAGAAAGTATTCTATTATCTATCCTATCTTGGTGAGTTTATAATTTCATATCAAATCATTCTTATCGTAACTTGCATAGACCTTAAAACATTTATCTAAGTCTTAAACAACTTAAACTCATATGTGAGACTACAGCTATCTAGTCTTCAACCCCATCAGAGACTTGAAGAGGAATAAATATTAGCTGAGTATTCAGGAAATGCAGGCAAGCCACTTCCAAAGCTACAGAAACAACAGAGAAAGCTGTCGGAATACAGAATACAGAAATGCCAAATTCTGTAGGTCTCTGACATTTTGAAGACCATCTATCTATGGTATATCTGAATAGGCAAATGTCACTTGTTTTTAGCTATTTACTATCTGTTCAACTTTAGAAACATATTTTTGTAATAGACTAATATCTAACAAGACCATAAGTTTGATTGATTAACTATTAACTTATATCACTTAATTATCCTAAATAGTTGGTAATAACAGCTTATAAAGAACTAGAACTAGGGCTAGAGAGATGGCTCAGCAGCTAAGAGCTCTGACTGCTCTTCCAGAGGTCCTGGGTTCAATTCCCAGCAACCACATGGTGGCTCACAATTATCTGTAATGGGATCTGGTGTGTCCAAAGACAGCTACAGTGTACACACACACACACACACACACACACACACACACACACACACACACACATATATAATCTTAAGAAAAGAAAAAGAACTAGAACTAAACTTTGTACTTAAATGCTCTACATAGGTCTAATATCTTACACAAGAGTTGAAACATAATGTACAGTATGTTGTAACAAAAATAGCCTACCACTACCACATCCTGTCCTGTAAAATAACAAGCCCAGAGACAGGCCAAGCTCCAGCAGAGCATACTTACCTCCCTGATACTCTAGCATTTGATAGAGCTACTGTTGGGATGAGCTGTGTTTCTGTATCACTGCTCTGTCTGTCGCTTCTGTTCCCAGGCAATCTACAAGATGGTCTCCTCGGTCATGAAAATGCCTGAAGATGAATCAACCCCAGAGAAAAGGACAGAAAAGATCTTCCGCCAGATGGACACCAACAGAGATGGTAGGAGGCTGAGGGGCTTTGCTTGGGCCAGGCTGCTGGTGGAGACCAAACAGCTCTACCGGAGGACTGAGTGTCAGCCACAGGTGATCTGCGAGAGCCACCTATCCTGGGCATGAAGGAGCAGAAGCTGGGTAGACTCTGGAGCTGGCCCCAGTCTTAAGGAAAAGCCTTATTTTCTAGGCCCTTCTATCCTTCTCCAGGTTATTCTCAACTCCTTCCTCAGAATAGCATGGCTCCTCTTATTTCTGCTTCAGAAATAAAAGGGACCGAAAAGCCACTCAGTCAGAATAGGCCTCCCCGAGAAGGCTGGATCTAATATGTGGATGGGCTTGAACCAAACAAAGTATGTCAAAAGGCTTGATGCTTCTTACAAACCCCAAGTTTTATCCCAACCTGCCTGAAAGGTCTTATGAGCATGCTCTAAAATGCTCAGTCCAAGTGAAACCCTCAAGTATTAGGGAGCAGGTAGAGGGCTGGAGTGGTCAGCAGGTCCTACTGGGTAGAGGGTGCTGCCCCAAAGAGAAATGCATCTAGCAGATGCACAAACCAAAGTGGAAAGGAAAGTCAGATTTCAAACAAAACAGACAAGTCTGGAATGGTGACTCAGGATGACCACAAGTGTGAGGGCAGCCTGGGCTACACAAGGAACCCTTATCTGTAAAATAAATAGATATGGCTTCTACATGTCAGGCTGCCAATTAGGATACAGGAGGCCCAAGCAATTGAGAAATAATGCTATGTCTGCATGTGATATTTGAGACATATTTATGCTAAGGAGTTGCTTGTTATTCAGCTGAGATTCAAACTTAATTTATCATCCTTATTTTTCTTGCCAAATCTTGAAATCTTCTCCAGAAATTGTACCTGAGTTTTCAGTGCCTGAGGCTTCACAACTCTCTAAACAAACATGTATTTATTATTTATGGGTATGTATATGCAGGCCTGTGGGAGTTTATGCACACAACCTGTAGGCACCCACAGAGGTCACAGAGGGTGTACAGTTCCCTGGAACTGCGATCTACCCAACATGGGTGCTGAGAATCTAACACCGTGTGCTATGAGAGGAGTAAGTGCTCTTGACCACCGAGCCATCCCTCCAGCCAACTCATTTTTGAAACATAAATTTTACTTTATTATTACTGTGTATGCTATTGCATGTATTCTTATGTGACCTGTACGACCATGTTGCATACACAGAGGTCAGAAGACAACTTTATGGAGTCCGTTTTCCCCCTTCACATTTACATGGGCTCCAGGGGTCAAATTCAGGTGGTCGAGTTCGGACAGCACATACTTTTCACCCACTGAGCCATCTCACCGGCCCCAGGTCCTCACTCTTGATGTTTAGCAATTCTAGTCAGCAGTGTACTAATGGACCATGTCCCCTGTGGTGTGTGCATATAGGAGGCTCCGCAGAGAGTAAGCCTCTTTCTACATGCACATGTGGGGTGCCAGCTCCCTGAGAATCTTGGTTTGTGTGGTGCAAGCCAATCTGTTGGCTGTATTTCCTCTATGAACTTGCCTGGCATCCTCCGACATCCTGTTTCCCCTCAGGAGCCTTGATTCACAGCAGTTTGTTTCGCAAAGTTTAAACAAACATGGGGTTGTTTTAACAGTTAATGGACTTGCTGATGTTGGAACTCAGGTTTTGATAGTTTGGGGAACATAATGGCTTTAAGACTCAACCTCCTCCTTAGAGGAGGACTAAAGGATAGGAGACAAGCCACCTTCAGATGTGTGGCTCACAGGCAATGACAGGGCCTCTCCACTGGGAACGCTTCTATAGGATAGAAGGGTTCCCATTCCCAATGAACGGATGACTACCACTGCCCTGGGCTTTGCTGAAGAAAGATTTGTTTAAATAAAGGAAGCTATGGGGATGGAGGCAGCAAGGGAAGTGGGGGCAGGGGGGCTGTTGAGCACCCAGGAGACTCACTGCTTTAGCTCAGGGCTTGGCTTCAGGGCCTCAGATGTGAGGCTCCCGTCCCTTCTCACCAGAAGCAGAACTGGCTTCATGTAAAGCCTGCTACCATCAGAGTCTTGTTAGTCAACGGCCTTTGTATTTCACTGCTGGTCTCTACCATGATTAATCTGCCCCTAGATAAGGCAAGTCAACATGGGAGTCTGTGCGAGAGGCAGAGATTACATGCTGAGCACCAAGCTCCATGGCTTGTGGTCTCCGGTGCCTGCACCTGTGCCTGCAACTTTGAAGTATTCAAATGGGGCTTCTGCTCCCATGCCCCTGCTCATCCTGCCATGCCAGCAGAGGTCGCTTAGAAGAGCAGCTAAGGGGATAGAGAAGTGCACAGGCCTCGATGAGCCTGACAGCCTGGGGCCTGCCTTTGGAAGAGCAAATAGGGCTACATCTCCAGGAAAAGAAGAGGGCAGAGCTAGGTAAAGATGCCCAGCAATTTTAGTTCTAATTACCCATGTATGGGTCACTTTAATGGGTCTCTGTGAAAGAACCAGGAATAGGGAAAGCCCCCTTCACCCATTTCTCCACAATGACAGTGACAGAGTACCTTTACTAGAAAGCAGTTAAGCAGAGGGATACTGGGCATCAGAGAAACTCAGGAAGCCCAAGTAAGAGATCTTGAGTCAAAATGAAGCTTGGGCTATATGCTACATTGTGAGATTCCATGTCAAAAGAAAAAAGAGAAAGAAAAGAAGGCAGGAGGGAAAGGAAGAAAGACAGAGATAGAGAGAGAAAAAAGAGTGAGAGAGGAAGGACAGAGGGAGGGAAGGAAGGAAAGAAGGAAGGAAGGAAGGAAGGAGAGAGGGAGGGAGGAAGGAAGGAAGGAGGGAGGGAGGGAAGGAAGGAGGAAAGGGAGGAAGGAAGGAGAGAGGGAGGAAGGAAGGAAGGAAGGAAGGAGAGAGGAAGGAAGGGAGGAAGGAAGGACAGAAGGAAGAAAGGAAGGAAGGAAGAAAGGAAGGAAGGAAGGAAGGAAAGAGGGAGGGAGGGAGGAGGGAGGGAGGGAGGGAAGGAAGGAGGGAAGGGAGGAAGGAAGGAAGGAAGGAAGGAGAGAGGGAGGAAGGAAGGAAGGAAGGAGAGAGGGAGGAAGGAAGGAGAGAGGGAGGAAGGAAGGAGAGAGGGAGGGAGGAAGGAAGGAGGGAGGGAGGGAGGAAGGACAGAAGGAAGGAGAGAGGGAGGAAGGACAGAAGGAAGGAAGGAAGGAGAGAGGGAGGAAGGAAGGAAGGAAGGAGGAAGGAAGGAGGAAGGAAGGAGGGAGGGAGGGAGGGAGGGAAGGAAGAAGAGAGGGAGGAAGGAAGGAAGAAAGGAAGGAAGGAAGGAGGGAGGAAGGAAGGAAGGAAGGAAGGAAAGAAGGAAGGAGAGAGGGAGGAAGGAAGGACAGAAGGAAGAAAGGAAGGAAGGAAGGAAGGAAGGAGAGAGGGAGGAAGGAAGGACAGAAGGAAGGAAGGAAGGTGGGTGCAGTGAGGGAACAAACCCCTGGCTTCCTTCTCCAGCCACCGGGTTGAGGACCAGTGGGCCACCCTGTCTAGATCACACTCCTTTATTCTCCTGGCATTGGATGAAGATGCTGCCATCTTCAAAGAGCTGTTAAAAAGAACCTACACTTCTGCTCTGCCCACACAGGGAGAGGGTTGTCCACAAACCTGAGCACAGCAGTATGGAGTAGCTGAAGTGGGCACAGCCTTGCTGCTTCAAGAGCCTGGCACACTCAGATGAGAGTAGCTAGGGCTACTCATTCCTAAATACTGAATGGGCCCCTCCAGGGTAGGTAAAGGCAGAAGAGCTATTAGGACAAAGATTCAGGCTAGGGTGAGCCAATACCCTCCCCAAGCCTGCGGTCCTGCCTTGGAAGTGGTGTTGAACTGTGCACTGAGCCGGGTGTGTGTGTGTGTGTGTGTGTGTGTGTGTGTGTGTGTGTGTGTGTGTGTGTGTGTGTGTACACCATGATTAAGAGAGTAGTGGGCTTCTTGCTTCATGGTCTCCCAGACTCTACTGAGGGAAGCCATAGGCTCCACTGCTCCCAACAAGGTGCAAAGGCCATGGGCCCCCACTCATTGGTCCTCTTGCTTCCTAGGAAAACTCTCCCTGGAAGAATTCATCCGAGGGGCCAAAAGCGACCCATCCATTGTGCGTCTCCTGCAGTGCGACCCCAGCAGTGCCGGCCAGTTCTGAGCCCTGCACCCTCAAGGACGATACAGCTGCTCGTGTCTCTCCTGATTAGCTTTTAAACTTACTTCGTTTTTGTTTTTTGCTTTTTTTTTTTGTTTTTGTTTTTGCCAAACAATATTGATGGTGAGACTGTCCCCTCTTCAGTCAGATGTGCCCTCCTGTGACACTTGTGCCCCTTGCTTCTTTCATGGCGGACGTGGATGCCCAGAGCCCGTGTGCTTGTGGAAAGCATGCACACACTTCGTTGTGTTCCCTGCTGGATGACTGTTTAATAATTTCTTTCCTTTCATTCTAATGTCTCTACCTTAAAACCCAAGACTTGAGGGGCAAGAGAAGGGAAGTACATTCAGCCCAGAGCTCCTTCTGCAAGCTTTGAGGGGCTTTGTGGAAATACAAAACTCCTAACCTGGGTCTGTTGTCAAGCATGCCTTCGGAACTAGAGTGGACACCTGAGGCTAAGTTTCCTAAGAACAGGTTACCCTCTGGGGTAAGGTTATTAAAGGGAGCAGGGACATTCCCCCCAGAGGCCCACTCCCACCCCAGCAGGCTGTAATTTCTAAGCTGTGAACTTTTCGAGGTAAATTAACAGAGATGGGAAAGACGCTCAGCTGTTTAGTTTTTTTTTTCTCCCAGAGGTTTACATAAGTTGAGCTAATATGTTTCTTTTAAAAATCAAACACATATTCCATAACCAGACCCATCTTGCTGCCTACTTGTGAGACTGCTGTATATAAAACATTGGGTATTGCAGACCAAATTAAGTGTTTTGCCTTGTAAATGCATGTTTAGTGAGCGCTAATACAAGCTTACTACAGAAGACTGTTCTAGTAGCTTATCGTGAAGCCAACTACGATGAATGTCAATGTCTTGTTTTAAAGTCATAGCTGTCTTTGCACAAATGTACCAGTTAACAAGTATATTTTATATACTCCATAAAGTCACAAAAGAATGGTGACAAGGGCCCAGGTTTGATTTCGAATGGCTTTCTTGTGTCAGGGTGGCTGGAGGACCGGAGGAAGCCAGCTTTCTAGGCGTCTTGTCCATCAGAGCAGCACTGGGAGCTCCAGTGACAAGCGGCCAAGGCCCGGCAGCAGGGAGCACAGGTGCGACACTAGTCTAAGAGACGAAGGTTGTACAGATGTAGAAAAACAGAGACTTCCTAGCAATTTAACCCACATCCTTGGTGCAGGAGCCACGTCTAGAACGTTCATTTCTCCTGCCCTCAGGTACCCTTCAAACAGTCAGGTGTGGGATATCCAGGGAATTCACCCAATATAAGAGCCACAAAGGGACCTGCAGTGTCCAAGGCAGACCATGGAGATCCAACAGCTCTCTTCCTCACTGTGTTCTTCAAATGCAGCCAAGCTGAGCTGCTGCCTGGGCTGGTCATCTCATGCACACTACTTTGAAATGAGGGCTGGAAATAAAATCTCCTGGCCACAGGCAAGCCAAGCCTCACACACAGCTTCCATCGGAAGGCCTAAATACTCAAGAGTGTTGGTGGCAGACCCTGCCTAAAAGGAGGCAGGAAGGTCTCTGTCCGGCAGCAGTCAAGCCATGTCTGTAGAACAAGACCTGCAAAATGTAAACTAGCCCCCTGCAGGTCCCTGACAGAAGTTTAAACTTGAATGGTGGATTAAAATGAATCCCTTAGTGGGTTGAAATTTTGAGACCTAGATTTTGTAATCTTAATTTCTCCTAGTGTCATTTCCTTACATTTTGTACTAAGGCTTGCCAACTCCTGTGGACCAAATGGTAAAGTCTGTTTTTGCAAAGAAGAATCAACTCAAGTGGTTGAACATAAACAGGGGAAGGGAGCCAGCACGCTGGTGTTTGCGAGGTAGGCTCATCGACTTCGGCTCTGCCTCAGGTTGAGCCAGACCCTGTTTCCTAGAGCTCAGAGTTGGAGTGGGAACTAGAGGTGATCTCCAGCTATTCGGACATGAAAGGGCCGGATGCAGAGGTTACGAACCCTGTGGTCACCAGAAAGCATGAAGAGTCCCAGAAGTGGTTACCCACAGACCTAACAGACCTATCTGTATGTTTCCTTCCTCCTCCCCACCTTGCCCCAGGAAGGCATTGGATGTGTGTAATTTTATGCATGTATGTTTGACCAAGGGACTTCACAGCATCAAGAGGGCCAAGTGCCTGAAGACATCTGTCACTCCTGTGCCTAGGCATTGTTTTCCTGGTGTTCAGAGATCTCTGGCAGAAGTGGAGCCTGTTTTGTTCCAAGTAAAGGCAGCTTGTGCTGTCAAGGGACTGGACTAAATGACTAAATGGCTTATGACTTGAAGGATGTTTCAGAATGCCTGACTGTTCATACCTCGCTTAAGATAGAGAAGGGATGCTGTGGGTACTATCCCGCCCCAGCAATACTCCCCGGGGGACTGTCTACAGATGAATTTAATAATATAGATGTCATGCTATGTGGAGTGGCCCCGTTATCAGTTGGTTGTGTAGCTCTTGCCTGGCATTAAAGCATGTTTATTATTTAATATTATGGGCTGCAGCATGAGATTTTTTTCCTCACCAAACTGCCCCCAGCTGACTGTGTCTTGGGAAGGTTCTGGGTTGGGGGTGGAAGACTTCCGAAGTCTCTTTGGTCCAGGTATGTCTTCCCTACTTTCTCCCAGCTTGGTCTTCACTCTCTCCCATTTCCTCTCCTTACCCAGACATTACACGCCTTTAATCCCAGTACTAGGGAGGAAGAGGCAGACAGATCTCCATGAGTTCAAGGCCAGCCTGATCTACAGAGCTAGTTCTAGAACAGCCAAGGCTACACAAAGAAACTGTCTCAAACAAAAAGCAACCCCAAAGGCTAATGCTCCCTAGATTAGGAGCTACAATAGGCCCCTCACAGGCCAACTAGACCTTTGAGGTGCAGATGTAGAGGAAGCCTTTCCTATTGCATACAAGTAATGTCTGAAACACATCAAGTCTTCCATGATGGGGATGGTGAGATGGTGGCTGGAGTCCCTAAGGAGCCTATATACCTACAAGCTAGTCATTTCCTACATTTCTAACTTAAATGTTCCTGTTGCCTGGGAATCTTTCCTATCAGGTGTTAACATGATGCACGACCTGAGACATCCCTGGGATGCAAACAGAGTGACAGTCAGGAGCTAACTACTGGGCAGCTTAGAGCACCCAGGCCACAGGAGCACCTGGCCAATCATTCATTAACTGCATGGATTTCCCAGGGAATGGCTGACATTTCTCTCAGTATTTCTTTGGCAGAAATGGTGAAAACAAGTCAAACTGCAATGTAGTGGACTGGCCAACCCCAACCCTTAGTGAAATATTCACCATCATGCGCAAGAGCGGGCCCATGGACAGGAGTGGGAGTAGGGGGTGGGGATGGGAGGGAGACTTACAGCTCCGCCCCTCCCAGAAGAGCTATTTGCAGTAACAGTTGCTGGAGGAGGGGAGGCATTTCCTTCGTTGGTGTAACAGTGTGATTAAGGTGGCCCGTGCTCCTCTAAATAACTCTTCGATGCTCACGTGATTCTAAACTCCACTGAGTCAGTCACACAAGGCACAAAGACAGGCAGACGGCCACTCGGCCCTCATCCAGCTGAACATCGATAGCAGGATCTCATCACATGGGTAGGCTCATGTGAGTGTTCGATGGTGCCCCCAGTCAGTGTAAGTGTGGTAGGCTTGGAAGTGTATGTGCGAGATAGAGGGGCACTGTCAACAAAGAAGTCGACTGGTGTGTGTGTGTGTGTGTGTGTGTGTGTGTGTGTGTGTGTGTGTGTGCTTGACTCAAGACCAGTTGCAAACTTCTGTCCCACCTTGAACATCACCATAAATATTTAGCATTTACCAATGGCAAATAAGAAATATTCTTTTCCAAGTGACATGTGATGGATATTTGATGCCCATTGAGCACAGGGGAAATGTTCCCCTGCAGGGTCTTATCTCTCTTCTCTTCTGCTTCTGGTTTATCAGAGCCCCCACTATCTTTCCTCTAACTCCTGATTTCCCAGTACTAAGCATGCACTCACTTAGAGGAACCTGGAGAAACAGAGTGGAGAACCTTTGGGAACAGATGGGAATGTGGCACCAAGGAACTCCCCAGTCCAAGAAGCACAGTTCACACTAACGTCCACCAGCAAACGGGGTGATGGGGTGACCCCTCACATCCCCCAAACAACCATTCAGGCAAGTGTGAACAGTCACACCTGAGGAAGGGGGAGGGGAGGCCTCAACAGTGATTTTTAAAAAGGCTCATGGCCCATTTCTAATCCCATGATCTTTCCAGAAGTTTCCATGACAAACACCCCACCCAAGGCCTATTCTTCCTTACCCTGGATGTGAGCAGAGAGTACAGGGATCTCACTGGGCTTGAAGTCAGCCAGGGAAGGCTTTTTTTGAGGTAAGATTCTAGTGCTGTACCTGGAGGCAGGGAGAGGTGCTGTAACAAACACCACCAAGCTAGTTGATGGAATGGATGCTCTTGGGAGATCAATGAAGACTGCTAGTGCGGTGTGGGTGGTTACCATGGGAGCCCTGGGACAGGTGGTACTCTGAGGTATGAGTTTGAGGGTCAGAAAGTATGGAGCTGGAATTGAAGGATGAGTCTTGTGGCTTTAGGGTCTCTGTACAGGTTGGCACAGATCTAAAGAAGCAGAAAGAATCAGTGCTAAGAAGAGAGTAGACAGAACCCACCTGAAGGACCAGTCAAGAACTACACTGGAGGCTTCCTGCTGACCTTTGACCCCTCATCCCATATAAGCCTGGTATATGATTGGGGCCTGGGGGAGGGGGGGGAGGGAATGTTGGAAAAGCAAGTCTGTGTTCCGTTGTAAGCAGGGCCTGAAGAACCAGGAGCAGCCCGGACCCCACCTACAGAAACTCTTCCTCGAAGTCGAAGAATAGCAGAAAGTACCAGACACAGCTGTTTGACTCATGTTGTGAATATTTATTTTTTCTTCTTAAAAATGTACAAAAAATAAAATAACATATTTATAGTTTATAGATCCCCCCTCTCCCATTTACAAAACTATTAAGTTACATTTACTCTTTTTATGTGGGAGCAGATTATACACACGAGTCTCCCCTGCTTGTCTTTCAGAAAGGGCCATTCTTAGAATTTGGCACAAACCCTCTTTTCCTGTTGCATTTTCATGACTATTAAAATATGAAGGAAAATGTTTTAATTCATTTCAAACTTCCCGGGTTTCTGCGCTGGGACGTGCCTTAGTCTTTTAGGAACCAACTTCACAGTGGTAGCCACCGTGCATTTCTCTACTGGTTCCAATCTCTAAACACCGCGGAAGTTTCAACAATGTGGAGACATAGAAGGAAATAAATACCTGCTCCATGTGTCCCCCTCTTTTATGGATTACCAAAAAATAAAAAATAAAAAAGTTCCTTGTTTGGGTGAGATTAGTTCAGGACAAGGCAAACTTTTCTTTGAGTGTTTTTGTTCAGGAGGTGATGCTCAGCAAAGCTCAGCGGACGCAGTGAGCGACGAGCTGAATGGAGATCCACCAGCAGACACTCCTGGACCTGACGCTCCACTGCTCCTCGTGCCTTCCTATCCCCTCTTCTGGCAATGGCTACCTCATAGAGTAGGGACTCAGGACAAAGGGAGAGCCGGCTCTGGTTTGTCTCCGGACCCAGTGGGACCAGTAATTTTCCAGACAGACCAGAGAGAAGAGCTGGTCGCCTGTCGGGTTGCTACAGATCTGTCTCCCTGCTCTGGAACCCTGAGCCCATCCCTAAGGTCACGTTTGCAGCTAAGCCCAAGTGCTACAGCACAGGAAGCGCACAGAGCGTATATTTCCAACACGGAGTTTGTCCGTCTTAGATCAGAGATCCACTAGTACCCTGGAGGGTCCCTAGGCTGCTAGTTTCAAGGACTGGCATTTGGAGTGCAGAGCTGGAATAGAGCAGAGCCCTGGATGCAAACCTTTGGCAACAGGAAGAAGGATAAGGAGCCCAGTGGGCTCTCAGAAAGGTGCCCCCTGCTACCCTTTGGGATCCTCTTGGTTACGGCACCTACTCCCCATCCCATTCAATTTCTCTGCAGCTTGGAAGAGCAGTAGCTGGGCTGGAGTCAGCCTCAGCTGCTCTGGGCCTCGGGGGCAGGTAGAGCAAGGGGCTGGAGAGCAGAGCCTCCAGGTAAGACATCAAAGTGCTTCACAGACAAATTTAGACCTTTCCATAAAAGCTGTTTCATTATCTAGGCCTTGGGATGGGATGTGTCTGGCTCTCCAAACTAATAGTGCTCAGCCCCAGGGGCACATACCAGTCCTTAACCCTAACAGAACTACTGACCTGTTCTCTCAAAGAGAACAGAGGCTCACGATGGGGCACGCTTTCATGACTGTTTGGGTAAGCCATTTTCTCTGGACCTTCCAAGGGTGAGGAGAGGATGAAACAGCCTTAGCTCTCCAGTGCCTCCCAGAGTTGGTTTCAGAAGTGCAAGGGCTCCCAAGCTTCCCACAGCCAGGGTGGATAGCCTCACTTCTTCCTGTCAGAAGCAAGGCAAAGCACTGTCTGCTGTTCACAGCCCAGCAGAGCTGCTGGCTCGATTCACAACGCTGCAGTTGGACTTTTAAAGGGGCCACTTGAGATGAAGGACATGCTTGTAAACTGCGGGGTGCTACCGTGTCCAGGATTCCCGTGTCGGCCAAGCAGTTCTGCAGCAGGTCCCAGTGACAGGGCCCCAGCGAAAATCTCTGCATAGATTTTGCGCAAGGCTCAAGAGATGCCCCATACCAAAGCTAGAGAAGGCACTGACAGTTATGTCCTTTCCCAGACAGCTCAAAGGACGAGCTTAGGCAACATATCA
The DNA here is from genome assembly GCF_021556685.1 of Rattus norvegicus. NCBI lineage: Eukaryota > Metazoa > Chordata > Mammalia > Rodentia > Muridae > Rattus > Rattus norvegicus. The sequence goes on along the minus strand of NC_141540.1, from coordinate 78,210,678 downwards.
CCATGAGATAAAACGCCATAGCCTCGAGGGAGAGTCATGTTTGAGGAGAGAGGGCTCTGGGGAAACAAGTCCTCAGGCATGGCCCGGTGGAGAGTCCATCCAGGTGTTCACCACCATCACATGACATCCCAGAGGCCACTTCTCTAACCTCCCCTTGGGTAGAGCAGAACGCTCTGAATCTCCAGTGTGTCTCCTCCAGGCCAATGGCAGTAAACATGCCCACAAACCACAGGTAAATATATTACTGCAATGTTATGTACAGATTATGTACATGGTCGTCAGGCACACTCTTTCTCGTGTTCAATAAGCTGACATGGTAGTGCAGTCTTCCCGAACGCGGTCAGTGGCTATTTGCTGAGAGTCCCCTGGAGGTATTTAGCAAAATGACCTTCCTCAGAGCAATCTGAGGTTTGGGGTCCTTCTTACTCCATCCATGAAGACTGCACCAAGAAGCAGCTCATCTGGTCCATCCACTCAAGAAATGAGGAGAGGTAAGAAAAGGACACACCAGCTCCCCAGGCTCGAGATCAGTGGACTTGCTGCTGCTGCTGCTGCTGCTGCCCTTGAAGGGGAAACTCTGGAGGTCTCCCATGGAGCTCTCAGTAACTTGCAGAGTCCTGGAGGGCTCTTGGGGAAAGAATGGGCAATAAATAAGGGCCTACCAGGCTCAAAGAATCTGCTGAGGGGCTCAGGCTTCAGCTCCAGAGGGAGCTTGGAAGAGTGGAAGGAAGTCTGTTACTGGGCCTTGGGCCCCGTCCCCTTCCCAGCAGTCTTGTAACAGTCTTGTGAGGAGGGTGAGATGGGTCTCCAGGTTCTGGGGCGGCAGAGATCACATCTCTCCCAGGAAGGAGTGCACCAAAAGCTCCTGTCAGGGACTCCATCAGGGTTCAGATCTCCATCAATGTGATCTTGAAGCCTTCCACCATGCTCTCCATGTTGAGAATGAAGGTGTCCTCATTTGAATAGTGCTCAATGATGTTGTCGTCCATGTTGACCAGGATTCTGCCATAGGTGGGTTGAGATGGGGTGGGGTAAGAAACAAAGCCAGTGAAGAGAGAGCTCAGTGCAACGGCAGCCTTTGGGATACGTTCCCTTAACCTTCTAGTTTCTTCCTCCTCAAAACAGGTTAAAGAAAGCAGGGCTCAGTTTCCCTGAACTGCGCTCAGGGATTCTTATCACACAGGCTTCTAGCTATGGCCCAACCCTACCCTACAGCTTTGCACATTAGTCAATGGAGGCTCAAGTAAGTTAGCAGAGATCCAAACACACTTAGATTCCTATGAACTTCAGCTGCCCTTGGCTGAACGTGTGTGTACAGCAAAAGACGTACACTTGGCTCCGTAGCACTTTTAAAGGCCAAGTTGATCATCAGTTCTTTGCAAGTAAGAAACAACTCAGCAAGGGTGAACAGCTGGGCTCGGTCTGAAGCTGGCTTTGCCTCACTCTGGAGCTCCTCCACCTCTCCTCAGCTGCCTACTCCACACCCCTAAGCTCCTCTACCTCTCCTGACTGCCTACTCCACACCCCTAAGCTACTCCACCTCTCCTGACTGCCTACTCCACACCCCTAAGCTACTCCACCTCTCCTCAGCTGCCTACTCCATAGCAGTTTGGTTTCAAGAAAACCAACTTCCAGAGTCTGTGATATTTTTTTAATTTAATTTTACTTTTTGTTTTATATATGGGTGTTTTGCCTGAACAAATGCATGTGTACCATCAGAGCTCTGAAAAGGACATTTCATCATCCGGGACCACATGGGTGCCGAGACTTGAACCAGGGTCCTATTGAAGCATGTCTCATTCTCTTAGTTGGAGATTTCTGTTTAAGAATAACTCACTGAATGTGGTGTCATCAGGAGAGATGTCATAGCTTCAGCTTATTCTTTTACAAAAATAAGAATCACCCATGCTTAGGGGGTTGTTGTTGGGATAAAAGTCCTGTATAGATAGGGCCTCAGACTGGAGGCTGAAAGTCAGTGGTGTCAGCAGTGTGTTTATCCACACTGAGTGAGGCTCTCTAGCCCATGAGACGTAAGGCTTCATTCAAAGTAGATTCCCCAGCTGACTGCATTGACCTTGCAAAAGCAGCAGCCCACATTCACTGTGTTTCCAACAAGGGCTCAAGTTTGATGCTCGGTTGGCCCAAGGACGGGGACTCAAAAGCCTAGGACCCCAGGTCTAATTTCTTTATAAAAAGGGTCCAGAGAAGAGTTTAAAGGACCTGCTCCTGCAGAGAAGGCTTTAGAAAGGGGCAGAGATGAGCGAAGCTCATGAGCCTTGAGGCTTGAGCCACGGCCACCCACACTCCTTCCATACCCCCCCCCCTCGAATCTGTGCTGTTTACTGAACGTGAGATGGGGCAGAATGCTCAAGCGGGCCCCAGGGCTCCATTGTCTCATGAGTAAGATGATACATTAGTGAGAGCAAAGAGATGAAGCCCTGAGCAGAGAACCCAGAGCCACCTGACCGCCTAACCGGGAAGGGCTGATTGTTCTTAACAACATGGGCAAGCAGGTCCCAGGACCGTCAGAGATTTCATTACAACAAAATCTTGGAGTAATTTTCTTTGACCCCAATTAATTTTTGTCCCTGCTCTGTCACCCAGAAACCAATTCGAAGAACCCCATGTGGTTCTTTGACCTCCTTTTCCCCAGTGTCCCCAACACGTCTAGACCACTCCAGCCCACTTATAATGTTCATTGTCACTAGATGACTGCACCTCAGGTGACATCCCGGAGAGGCACTGTAGGTCTCCCCGACTGTCACTAAAGGTCGGTAACTGGCATCATGGGCCACGGACATCAAAAAGAAAGCCATTTTAAAAACGCGCCTTGCAGACACAGCAGAGAGCTGAGCCTAGCTTGCTTTCTTACCCCTTTTTGCTCTTCTTATAAAGCTTTGTGATCTTCTCCACCGGCAGCCCGTACTTCTCAGACAGCTGAAAATGAACAACAGGGAATGGGGTCAGCAGAGAACGGGGTGGGGGCACAGTCAGCCCAACAGTCTCCCTAGTGAGACACACTGGGAGATTTCATTTAAGACAAACAAAAGCCCTGAACTACCTCCTAAGATCACTCAAGCCAAGCCACTGGCTTCCTAGATCAGCAAAATGAGATTCCAGGAAGTGAAAAGGGCCCCATGTCTCAGTTAGCAACCAAAGGAGTCACAACCTAACTAACTCTGCTCCCAACTCTGTATCAAGTCGTATTCCTCTGCCCGTAGCAGGAAGAGAAAAAGAAGCGAGAACTGCAGCTCATGCTGTGAGCACATCGTCCGTGAAGGTGCAGAGTCTGTATCTAATGTCACTCTTATTTTGATTCTGAAATCACTCAGCAAAACAATCTTGATAATGGTGGCATTTCTGATAGGTTTTTAAAAAGCTTCCAATCACAATGTCGTATTAAATAGGTAACCAGACGTCAAAACAGATTTCGAGTGAGCCAGGTGTAGTGGCTGGCACACGCTTGTGATCCCAGCACGAAGGCAGGGGGCTATGCTCCTGGGCTCAGGGAGCCAGGTGTAGCAGTTCACGCCTACATTCCCAGAGCTCTGAGCCAGGGGCCAAAGGAGCCTGAGATCAGCGTGAGCTACACTGAGCCCTCCAGACCAACCTCAACAGGTAGTGAGAAAAGGCTCAGGCAATGAAAGACTTCAATCTGAAAGAAGAGACCATGAAAGTGCAGTAACAAAATAAACGAGTTAATTCTTTGTGTAACGATCACCCGAAAGTTCGGTGTTTCCAGGGAGACATGAAACCTGCAAGACAAGGTTAACATTAATAACAATGTGCAATTTTAAAATATCGGTAGATCAGACACACCACAAAGGGAAATAGCATGCTGGGAAACACTTTAAAATACAAACAGCAGATGAGCACAAACTCCTTTGTTAAAAAGAAAACACAATAAACCGGGCATTTCCAAGAAGAAAGTGTAATCACATGATCGGGCGATAAGCGTGTAAAAACTGTGCTGCACTTCTATTTAAAATTTTCAAATGAAAACAATAGGAAGATGGTACTTTTAACTTAACTATCAAAATGCAAATGAGGAGAGAGATGGCTCGGCAAGTTTAAGTATTTTCTTCCTTTGTCTCACAGCTCCAAGGGCTCTGGCGCCCTCTTCTGGCCGCTCTAAGTACCTGCACACACACTGCAGACACACTGACACATTAAGAAGAAACCGAAACAAAACGAAGCAGAAGTCATGATCTCCGGGTTCTGTCGATGGGACAGTGACCTCAGTCTCCTGGAAAGGAAGTTTGGCAGAAGCATAGCTTCTAGAAGCCTATACATTCTGACCCACAAACTCCACCTCTAGCAATCTGACATACAGAAATACTCTCATACCCTAAAACATTCAGAACATAACTGTTCATAACAGAGAAAGGTTCGTACTAAACATCCATTAGATTTGTTATTTTCTTCACAGACCTCATTTAAAAACATGGGAAGTTAATATCAGCTTACACTTTAGAAATCTTTTATATATTAGGTGGGTGAAATAAATGAATGTTTGTCTATTCAGTATAATCTTGTCTGCATTTTAACCTTTCCATATGCTTAAGTGTTCAAAAAATATGTAATTTTTCCCCAACTTTTTAAAGGTAGCTGCCATTGAGAATTGGCCAGATGGCAGCTCCTTCTACCTTGTATAATTCCGCACTGCTTATTTTTACGATTCCGTCATTTGGCAAGAGCTGAGAAATGGATTCTGGAAAGAGCTACCCTAAAAATGCACCATGTCCTCTTACATTACTAGTGGTTCAGGGGCAGCTGAAGCAGATGAGGCTGGGACCAGACTTCGAAAGGGGGAGAACCCTATTAGAGAGCTGAGCTCCTAAGAAAAGTCTGTTCTGCAGATCCTAGGTCCCTACTCTCCCATCCCCCCCCCCCCGAGGGCAGAAAGAACTCTGTACACCCAAAAGCAATACATCTGGATTGAGGACAGAGAGGTAGCCTCCTGCCTGTGTGGAGCACACCCTTGGCGGTCCTGAGGCGGTTTCACCACAGCCACAATAAGCCCCAATGAACAAAGGAGTTTGTTTGCTTGTTTGTTTTAAGAACAAGAACATTTCTTTGCTAGGGAGATGGCTCAGTAGGTGAAGCCCTTGTCACCAAGCTGGGCAACCTGAGTCACAGCCCCCAAAACTACAAGGTGGAAGGAAGAACAGTGACTCTTGCAAGATGTTCGCTGACCCCCACATACGCCATGTAAATAAATGACAAAAGAAAACGTTTCTGACAGGAGCCTGGGGACAGCAAAGAAAATGGCTAGAACTTGTGCTGGAAGCGACCATTTGAAGGGATGTAGACACGTGACAGATAGATAAAAGGAGCAGCACAGAAATGGCAGTGTGACGTCACCAGAAGCAAGAGCAAGGGACAGATGTCACGAAACGGTCAGACACCAGGAGGCAGTGGAAGGCGGTGCTGGAAGACTCAGCTGATTCAGAGCTGAGAAATCAAATAGGTAAGTCAGAATAACGGGACTGATCTAGTTTATATAACAAAGTGCATACCATATACATATCGCATCCCAAAGAGACTCTGTCGTGTAAACATGTAACAAGGGTAACTGGATTGTAATTCAATAAAATGAGAAATAGAAACTTGAGAGGTTCAAAGATGTTCAGCCTCTCAGAAATACTTCTGTGACTTTTACTCTCTTCTTCCTCCCAGTGAGGCCCCCGGACACTATGTGTCAAGCCCCCTTGGTGTCCATATTTGTATATGAAAATCAAAAGGGAGCCATGTTGGCTTTGGACGGGTTCATATGGTGCTTGCCTAGCACACACAAGGCTGTGCTGTCAGTGTGGTATGCACCCTTATAATCTCAGCACTCCAGGTTGATCACAAGTTCAGGGCCATCCTCCTCTACATAGCAAGCTCTGAAGGTAGCCTGAGATACATGAGACCCAGAAAAAGAAGGAAGGGAAGAGGGAGGGATCCAAGAAAATTAACTAGTCCTGCCCCTTAGGCCCTGAATTGAATGCAGTTCTAGCTGAAGTGAGGAAGTTCCCAGGAGTCATCTCACTTTCTTATTCATTCCCTGGAGTTCTAGAATGACTCAGTGAACAGGACTGGTCCTCAGAAACTACTTGAGAACAGCCTGTTGCACGTAATTACTTGAGTTATTCCCTCAGCACAGCTGGCCTACAGCTTCCTAATCTGAGGTTTGCAGGTACTCAGAGAGGTGCAGGGGAAGTGGAGTGGGACAACATCCATCCATCCATCCATCCATCCATCCATCCATCCATCCATCCTTAAACTAGCCTCCAACTGGAACTGCATGTCTATGCCTTTCTGATACAGCGACTAGCGTGTTTGTTAGTAATGGGGATCATGGGTAATTTTGTGGCAATTAGAATTCTACATGCAGACTGGAGAGTTGGCTCAGTGGTCAAGAGCACTTTTGCTTCTAGCAAAGGACCTGGGTTCTAGACCCAGCACCCACAGGGAGGTTCATGATTTCCCTAGCACAGGGCAGAGATGTGATGCACAGATAAACACACAAAATACTACATCTTTATATAAGAACAACTCTGCGTGCGCTTCCCGGTACTGACTGCTCTCACCCATCACACTGTGTGCTTCATCTCAGCCTGCAGCCTATTAGATGCATAGGCCTGGCCATTCGTATTTCACAGACACACCTTACCTTAGTGACTGCCTATCACAATGTCATTGCTTTTCTTTGTAATTCTAAAAGTACTATTCTGAAAGAGTCCCCGGATCTCAAATTGCCAAAGGCATACATAAAACAAAAAAGTAGGAAGCCCTACAGAGCAGTCGCTTCTGTGCAGAGTACTTGCTGCATGTGTGGGGTCCCCGGAGTCCACAGTATTGACGCCTAACTATTCTCTCAGGTGGCTTCCAAGACTTGGTGTCGGACCTTCGGTTAGTGTCACCTGCAATTTCTTTTTAATTGCAAATGAAAACTGAGAATGCTTGCTGGACAGCAGTAAACTCTTACATCTGCACGCTCCCCCCACTTCTGAGAGAAAGGAATCCATTCCTGGTACTTCCTCTTCAGCAATCAGACTCTCCAGTGTTCCGAGTACAAACGATGCATTTCAGCTCATAAATCACTTGACGGAAGTCAGAACCAGACAATAGCATCTTCAACTCTGGTCTGCCCGAGTGAGAGCTGCAGTAACAGCCCTCACATCGGCAAGCGTTTAAGTAACGAGCCCTGTGTGTCTAATACCCTGGTGCAGGGGACTCTGCGCTTGCTCAGGCTCTGTGAGCTGTCTCTCCGACGAGGAAACTTGGAGCTTCTAGCCATTGTGGTACAGACCTAGTAAGTGATGAGACACACCAGGTAGGCTGTGTCAGATTCTGAGCTCAGAGCCAAGCAGGCGCCATCGGGATCCAGGAGCTACTGAGGCGCCTGCAGGAGGCTGCGTCGGGGCTGGCGGTTGAGAGCTTTCGATCCCCACACGTAGACGATGCCATCTGACTTGCCACTGCGTATTACTTACTCCCAAGCATGTCCCTTCAAGCATCACACACACTAACCGCTCTGACTCCAAGCAGCCTGCCATCCCTTTATGGGATGCTGACAATACTGTCAGTCTCATCTGTCCAAGGTCACACCCCTCCTGATGGAGAGAACTGGATCTGAACTCATGACTGGGCTGATCAATGCTAACCTGCTCTTGCCCAAATGCCCAAGTTTAGTTCAGCTTACACTTCAAATAACAGTCTATGGCCAAAAGTCAACAAGCTCAGGCAGGATAGCTGCTTACTGGTTTCTGACTGGCTCTTGCTCAGCTGGCCTACCTGCCTAGGGATGGTGTCGCCCACGGAGGGCTGGGCCCTCCCAGCTCAATCATCAATCAAGACAATCTGACTGAGGAAATTCTTCAGCTAAAGATCTCTCTTCTAGGCGACTTTAGATCATGTCAAATGGACAGTTAAAGACAAACCAAGACACCAAGTTGAAGTAAAATACATCAAGAAGAGGCACAGAACTGGAGATATTATTTCTGGGAATGGTCTGGGAAGACCCTATGAGAAGCTGTGTGTGAACAGACCAAGAATTGTGGCCCATGAAGACATGGGGGAAGAGCATTTCTGGCAGAGGGGACAGAGGGCAGAGGCCCTGAGGTGTGAAATGAGGTTCAGAGGTCAAAGCTTACTCTGTAAGGTTACTGGGTGTGGTGGTTTGAATAGGAATGTGTAGTGAGAATTTTAGAAATTCGGTTTCTTTAAAAAGGACACAAATATTACAAGAATGTTTTTGTTTTAGTCCCAGCTGTGTAAAAGTCAATCCAAACCACCAATACAAACCAATAGACAATACCTCGCTGCCCCCACCCCACTGCCCTGAAGTATAAAACTTAATTGTGTCAGAATGAGTCCTCAGTATCTTACATCTCAGACAGACAGATGAGAACTCTAGAACTTCTGCAGAGTGATTTCCCACAGGTGAAACAAAGAATTGAGCATTTCAGGGCCATCACATGAAGAAAACCTTCCAATCAATGAACCCCACAGAAAAGCAGCCTCATTGGGCACAGGCTAAGTAAGAATTTGATTCCTCTTTATTGCGGGAAGAGATCACGTCTAATTCTCATAAGACTAGGGCTTCCATCCAGCTTAAGACTACACAGCCATGGTTAACACCAGCGAGGTTGGGCCGGCTCGCCCAAGGCGCTCCTTCTTCACCTTGCTGCTTGTGATAAGAGCCAGACAAACTGAAACAGTGACAGGGAACACACACCGAGAATACCAGGGCGGAGAGAGGGCTCATGGGTGGAGTGGTAGCCACACAAGCATGAGGACTTGGGTATGGGTTCCCAAACTGCCGTTAGCCAGATGCTACTGTGCACACCTGTAGCCTCGGTGCCCCATGGACCTGCTGGCACAGTGTGTGCTGCAACAAACCAAAGACTGACCTGGCTCACTCTGGTGAGAAGGGATCTCAGAGTTGTTCTAGGACCTCCAGAGATGCCAGGGCCCCAAGCTCGCAAACAAAAAAACACATGCAGGCACGTACACACCCATACACAGAGCTACCACACCCATCGCATAGCCTGGCTCACAGGCTGTAGGAAATCTGTGGAGGCCACAGAAACAGTCATCACCCATAAAGGGTTCATGAATCTGTCTGATACGGCACCTTCTGACGCAAATGTCAGTTCACACCTGAGGAAGGGTGGGGACACAGTTCTCTTCTTTCTAGATGACAAATTCACACTATTAAGGAAAATAATTACTTTCCTCAAAGAGAAAAAAAACTAAAAAGGCTACTAAAAGCGAAACAAAGGTGGTTACCAGAGAGGATGGAGACAGGAAGTAGGAGAGATGCTGATGCCAAAAACCATGCTAAAATAAGTAAAAGAATCTTCCAAGGCCACATACGCACATATAACCAAGTAACTCATGGCTCAAGACAGGGGATCTGGACAGGGAAGCAGGAGCAGGCCTCCTGTGGAGGCCAGCTCAGTCTTCAGCTACAGAGCAGCCCCATCACCCAGGTGTCTGTTGTCTGCTCCGTAGAGAGTTCCTACCACCATTCGGTGCCTTTGAAGGCTCCATGTTAGAGGTGACGCTGAAGCCATGTGGACATGTGGCAAACAGGGGACTCTAACTCTCAGACAGGTGGTCCTGTCTCAGAAGTAAGTGCACGGTTCAAGGGTGCTACAGGGGTCATAGTTTTACTCTTGGAGTTGTAAGTCTGTTGGCCTAAAAGACTTCCTTCCTCAACAGAGAGTGGTTGGTCTTCCCAAACTACCAGGGATCAATGGAGGAGAGGCCAGGCCAATTCCATACCCGCAGAAGTATACTCAGGAAATGGCTTGAGGGGGCATTCCTTAGCTACAAACACATCACAGGAATCTAGACCCCCCACAACAGATATAGAGGTCCTGCTCCCACTTCACAGAAATAGCTTAGGGAAGACCCAGGGCCAGTTCACGTGAGGACTCACCATCATGTTTGAGGCCATGGTTCTCAAACACCAGTGTTAAAGCAAAGAACTTACTATTTTTGTGATTCCTCGACCACTCCTGGGAAATCGGAGGGGAGGTTATAGGCATATGGGGCCAGAAGCAAAGGCTGTGATTGGTTCTGAGATGGCATCTTTGGAACTAGGTGGGGGTGGGGGGGTCCTCAATGAGCCCACCTACAGAAGTAAGCCTTACTGCCTTCCTAGAAGGGGATGGGGCTGTTTGTGCCCATAGAAAATCATTTTCCTCCAACGACAGTGGCAAGGATGGCTCGGACGAACAGTCTCTTACTTAAAGAAGATTCCTTCAGAGGTTTCTATCCTCACTTGATCAGTTCTTATTTTCCTACAAGACTTTTAGTTGTCACAAAAAATAATAAGTTATAAGTGACAGCATTATTCTGAAACTGAGTCAAAACAAAAGTATGAAGGCCAAGGGTCACACTGCCATCTTTTGTTGAGGACCAGCTTTCTTTGTGTGACACTGGACAAATTAACACATGAATTCCATCCCTCAGATGCAGGTGTCTTCCTCTGACTCAGGAAATTTGGATGAGACGCTGGCAACATTTCCCCTCCTCTCCCCCACCATACCCTCCCCCCCACCACACTTCCCCTCCCCCACCACACTTCCCCTCCCCCACCACACTTCCCCTCCCCCACCTGAGCAGACACTTCCTAAGGGAAGGTTACTGTCTACTATACAATGGATCTGTGATCCAAAATAACTTTCCATCCTCTTAGACAGTGAGCAATTGAGAACCCAGAATCCAAACAGCACTATGTGTTTTCTGATGCTAGTTCATACACAAAAGCCTCATTTACTAAAAAACAAACAAAACAAAACAGCCAATGCCGTCATCATGGCTCACTGGGGCCAGAGAGAGGCGCCTGTTGGCATTGTTTCACTCAGTTCTCACCATGGCCCCGGGGAACCAGATTATCATATCGTTTCCATTTTAGGAATGAAAGCAGGCTAACATTGCCTAGCTGCTAAGGAATCCTGCCAGACTTTTGAACAGAAGTTTTCTGAACCCGAAGACTACAATACTGACCACTAAACGGTTGTATCTACACATTTACATACGTGGGCTTATTTTGTACAAACACACATCACCCATATTTATGCCAATATATGTATTAGTAACACACACACACACACACACACACACACACGCACACAGTCTGCCTGCAAGTTTAGCACCCTCAGGTCTAACTGACCACAGATCAAAGGTATATTATGAAAGTTGTGTATTCTACTAATGGTCATTATTTCCTAAGCAATGCTATTTACATAGTTTTTACATTCACTAGGCATGTAAACTAGGTATGGTTTAAAGCGTTTAGAAGGATGTACAGAGATTATATAGAAATATTCCACTTATAAAGTGGAATACTGTAGAGTGTTGTGGAATGAATTCTAGATATGGAAGGAGGAGTGCATAGTTTATATGTTCTCTCTATGTATGTATATATACACATATATACATACATATATACAAGGATACATATTAATGTTATATATGTATATTATATATACAGGCACATATATATTGTAACATCAAACACGAACTAGTAAATGTGAGTGTAATAAAAAGTCCTAGTCCTCAGAGGACCCACATTTCAGTGTTTTCTTACCTTACAGAGACCCAAATAAATTCAGGCTAGAACTACATTAGCAAGATCTAATGTTCTTTAAAAGACACTATGTTCACAACATGCACTTTGAAGTCTGTGGTCTTCCGTGACACCCGTCCAGCCCACGAAGGTCCAGTTTACAGCCCACTACCGGCCCAAGTTTCCTGGGGGCCTTGAAAGGGCTCTGCTTGACCACCTTTCTCTACAGCACGTGGGAAGCAAGCAGACAGTTTGTATTGGGACTTTAAGGAAGGGAGATGAAGCCGGAGTTGCCTCAAGACTGCCCACAGCAATGGAGGGAGCCTGACTTCATCTTGCCGCTCAAAGGTGACTACGCAGGACCTTGCCTCGCCTACTATCACCATCCACCAATCAATGCAGGTGTGAGGAGGTCCTCTTGGAGGGGACCAAGGGAAGCGTAGGCCAAGGTTGCTGGGCTGCTGCTGGAGAGTGAGGTGACCTCTGGTTCCTCAGTGGTCATTGTGAGCACATCTGCAGAGCATTTTTGAAAGTGGCCAGATGTTATGAAAGGAAACAAGGAGACAGCAAGGACCAAGAGCAGATGATCCCAGCGTAGCACAGCAGCTCAGACCTGGTTTAGATCTGTGCTAGCCACCCTGTAGAATGTCCTGAGGAGCTGGATAAAAAAGGAATGCTGCTAGGCCTGGTGACTCGTGCCTACAATCCCATAATCCCAGTGCTCGGGGAGCTGAAGCAAGAATGGAGGTCATTTTAGTCTCAGCAATAGCCAGCAGGAAGGACTAAGCACGAAGCTGAAACAACCTTCAGACATTCCCGTGAACACCACTGTCATCTGTTCTTAAAAGCCAGACGGGAGAATGGAAATGGCCAATGCCGTTCAAACAAATCTTGATGTTACAGGCTTTTGTAGGCCATTTGTTTATCCTTTAGCAATCTCAAGGTCATTTTTAAAAAATCTTGGTTCAGTCAGGCAGTAATGGAGCATGCTTTTAATGTCAGTACTTGGGAGGCAGAGGCAAATGGATCTCTATTGTAAGTTTGAGGTCAGCCTGGTCTATAGAGCAAGTTCCAGCATAGCCAAGTCTACACAGAGAAACTGTGTCTGGGGGAAAAAAAAAACTTGACTCATTCCTTCTAGGCCTTTTGTAATATCTGTTCCTTATCAGCATAAAGTCAGAGGCCAGTGGTGGTGGTGACATAAGCCTTTAATCCCGGTGCTCAGGAGACAGAGGTAGGTGGATGTCTGAATTATAGGTCAGTCTTGTTCACACAATGAATTACTGGCTAGCCCAGGCTACATGGTAAAACCTGGTCTCAAAATAAAACAAAATGAAACAAACAAACAATAAGAAAAATAATGTTTCATTAGAGGTGATATATTCCATATTCTTCTGGGTTTGTTTCTGGCTTGTGTAGAAGAGAAATCAATGCTCCCCCACAAATCGTGACAGACAAGAAGCTGCCAAGCCCCCCTCTCTGTGCTCTCTGGAGGGTGACATTGCTGCTCTGATCAGAATGACCTGGGGACTGAAACACCAACTCAGGGGCAGCATGAAACCCACAGTAGCCACATTCTCATGGTTACCAGGAGGAGCTGCAGACAGACAACCATAACACATTCACAGTGCTGTTCAATCGGGTTCTAAAGCACCCCCATCAGTCCTGCAGGTTCTACCTCATGCTCCACAGACCACAGCAACCACTCGCCTGCTTTCCCTCTCCATAAAGTCACTGAGTATTATGCTCAGTATTATTACTGGGTATTATTGATACACTTCCTGGCCAATTTTACTCTGTAGATACTCTCAAAGAACTGGAAACAGATACCCAAACAAAAACCAGCCCCTGGATGTTCATGGCAGAGCATTCTCTCTTTTTCTTTTTTCTTTTTTCTCCTTTTTTCGAAGATGGGGACCGAACCCAACTGAGCTAAATCCCCAACCCCATGGCAGCGCATTCTCAACAGCACCGGCGAAGGAAAAAAAAAAAAAAAAAAAAAAAAAAACAGTGGTCTGTGAGTTGAGTAAGTGAAAAAAACCAACGTTGTGTCCACACCACGAACAGTTACTCTGCTGGCTGTTAAGAAAGAATGAAGTACTGGTTTGTAATGCATTCTACCGTGGATGGAAGCCAACGAAAAGTTCAGATGAAAGTGATTGGCAGGCGAGTACATGGTATGCTCCACTCCCTCAGATGCAGTGTTTGGCCATAAGCCCAAATGTCCCATCAGAACCGGTCTCAGACTAGCTGTCCACCAAGAAAGGCAAGAGGCACTGCTGGTGTCTCCATCACTTTAAAACTCTATGTTCTACTACACAGCCATACCCGAGGCGAGCGTGAGAACATAGCTCATATCCGTGGCATGCTTGAAGCTGGGTCAAGAGAGTGTGATTAACAGTTTCCACGTGGTTGTGCTGCCAACCCGGCTCTAGGTCAGTGATGAGGAGAATCAATTCCGGCCACCGGAGTTCTGCACACATTTTCCCCCTTAACATGTCTTCTTCACGCTGGAATATGCTACCATGGCATATTGGTTTTATAGTTTTTGGTTTGTGTATATTTGGAAGCCATGTGCACCTAGTCTGGCTTTGAGCAAACAGTTAAATAAAAACCCCATGTTACCCTTCCTCCATAGCATCTGACTGGGACGATTACTCTGAAACCAAACTACAAGTCTGTAAGACCCAAACATCTCAACTCTTCACTTTCTTTCAAAAGTTCATTCGGGAACCACCCTGGTAGCTGCGTTGTACTAAATAAGTACTGCGCGGGTGAACCGGACAGGGCTCCTGGAGTCTACAGCGGGCTTGTGGCTTACCGCTTCCATCAGGCCCTTCACTGTGGGCGATTTCAGCATCAGAGCATCGAACACGTCATCGTTCTCCTTCCTCACGTATAAAAGCACTGCAAGACAAGGGAAAGACCGGAGTGAGCAGAGGCTTTGGGACTGCTTCCTGTCACGTGGTACGTCAGGCTGGCACCACCTGCTCTCTGCTTCCTGTCACGTGGTACGTCAGGCTGATACCACCTACTCTCTGCTTCCTGTCACGTGGTACGTCAGGCTGACACCACCTGCTCTCTGCTTCCTGTCACGTGGTACGTCAGGCTGACACCACCTACTCTCTGCTTCCTGTCACGTGGGACGTCAGGCTGACACCACCTGCTAAGCTAACAGGCTGATGACTACTGGGATATAAATGCTCTCGTGACTGTATCCATACTTGAGTCGTGCAGGGTGGGCACACAGTCTCCTTATGACCACTCTTTGCTGTAACTTGTATTTGCATATCTGCTCATTCAGTGAATACCACTGAAGGCTCCTTCCTAGGTACCACAGGCTGTATATACCAAGAGCTGAGCTGGCAACAGAGAGCTAGTTAACCCCAGCTCTGCCTTTAGGGAGGTTTGTGGTCCACTGGGAGAGGCAGGCAGGCAGGCTTGAGAACGTAATGAAGGGAAAGCAAGAGACAATGCTTTTCAGCCAGGCCCTGCCACTGTGTGGTGAGGAAGAGTGCCCAGAAGTGGGAGCTCAAGGTTCTCTGAGTTGTGAGACCATAGGAGTGGCTGTCTAGAGAGGAAAGTCACCAGAAGGATGAGGCTGGCAGATAACCTCGGGTGCCTGGGCCTGGAAGGTCAATGGGGTACCTCCTGGGACGGTCCAGGGAGTGGAGAATCACAGATCTGAGTGTGAGTCCAGCTCAGCCTCTACTGTGGCCCTAATGATTTAATTTCTCCATGCCTGGACCATCTGTGAGACAGATACTACCAACTACCACATAGGGTTGCCTGCCAGTTCTGTGAAATAAGGTCCATGTGGTAGGCTTGGTCTAGGCCCAGCAGACAGATAAGAACCTGGTCTTCAACCTGCAGAAGCCGCCAGGAAGTAGTTGTGGTTACTGAGCCTTCAAGCTGGGCCACGAATTTTACATTCCTTTCTCTGTAAAAGTTCTGAATTGGGGAATATACAGCCTGAGACGGGATGGACAGAGGCCACAGATCCTGAGTGAAATAAACGACTTCAGGGAGGCACAGATATGCCTCCTGGGCCCCCACTGACATGGCCACCCTTGGTACCGCTTCTCCTGATCACCGTGACCTGTGCAATCGCTGGGAGGTCAGCACCCAGTGATGGCCACCATTACTCAGGTACAATCCTGCAGCCCCAGAGGGAGAACTACTCTTTCTGTCCGGTAGCAGCAGCGTAACTTCCCTTCCAAGAGAAGAAAAACTTGAAACCCCTCATCTCTTCACACTAAGGAAAACTGCCCAGAACAACAACAACAAAAACACAAAAAAAAAATCCAAAAACATCGATGAGCCTAGGTCTCAACAATGGTCCTGCTGTTAACGCAGCTACCAACACGGTCAGCAGAAAAACAAAAGCAGAACTGGAAAATGAAACCAGCTAAACCCAAACTGACATCCCTCCCCCTCCCCCCTGCCCTCCCCCTTCCCTACTCCAACCCAAAGGCTTTCTTAAATCTGTGCTTATAAAGGCCACACTGACAGGGATTCTACCCAATGTCGTCTTCTGTGCCAGTGTAGGTTCAGTTAGAATGTGGGGAAAGGAGGAGAGGGAGGAGGGAGCAGAGAGGAGGGAGCTGGGATGGAGCAGGGAGAAGGGAGGAGGGAGGCAGAAAGACCTGGGCATTACAGCACTTTTTTTTTTTAATCAAATATAAACATGAAGTGCCAATTAAACATGTAGACTGACCACATCGGCAAAAGCTTACAAACGTAGTCCCTTGAAGCAATACTGCATAGCCTGCACGTCAGTTAAAACCACCCAGTAACCCAAAGGCTGTCATAAACAGAGCGGATGTGAGCAATGCACAGAAAAAGATAGGATGCAGACCACAGTCACATCCAGATAAGGAAAATTAAATTCAAGAGGTGCCGATGGCTATTATTTGCTGGAAATTCCGTAATTTCTTCCGGAACTTCTCAACAACAAAGAGTGGAGAAAGCAACTTCCATGAGGACTGACCCTTGGGAAACCTGCGATTACTTTCTGTTAAAATGAGCCACTACCTACAAGAGCCTCTGTCCAAGCCCTTGTCTTGGATGTTGCTTGGAGATGGCTGGAAAGTGCTCAAGTCTGGTTTTTTGGTTGCTGTTGTTTTGTTTTTGGTAGGGAGTGGGAGGGGGGGTGGAGGGGGAGAGGCAGGCAGTTCCAGCTGGGCCTGCTGACAGCTATCCAGGAGTGCGTGCTGGGCTTCACACACTTAGAGGGCTTGCCCAGAGAGTCAGTTTTCACTAGCTCTGTTCTGTGGTGTGGCAACGGTAATATCATCCTGCCAACAGCAACAGAAACAGCCACCAAACACCCCAGGCTCTAGCCAAAGGCAGGCGGCCTCTTGTGGAGACCCAAACTGATTGAAACCCAGTCACCCTGACAAGTGGCCACACAGGAAAAACAGCCAGTAATGACGGCAGGAAACTGACAGATGAGCAGTAGGAGCTCATTGACCCTGGAGCCCAGATCAGGCTCGGAGTACCAAGCAAGGGCCCAGTAACTTCTCCATCCTTCTCCAAAGAGAACTTCTCGAGGGGAGGGGAAGTGGCAATTTTCTTACTGCTTGTAGGTCACCATGCCCTCTGTCGTTGAAGGTTCAGAAACCTTAAGTTTTAATTATGGCCTAAGACAGTTTCAGGTGGCAATGTTGGTGCCAGTTTCACCAGCTCTGAAAAGTAGTTGGACTGGCTCCCAGCCTATAAGTTTGAAGGTGAGGTACAATTGCACACCAGTCACCAGTGTGACAATTGGTTTCCCTGTGACTCTGCCCTAACCCTAAGTAAAGTCAGAGAGGAAACAGATTGGAGGTTAAAATTCATGACAGCAAGCTGGGATCCTCCATCACACATGGGCGGGCCCAACCTGTTGTCAATCAAGCTGGGATCCTCCATCACACATGGGTGGGCCGAACCTGTTGTCAATGTTTCTGTCTATGGAATAATTCCCAATCACTGGCTCATGGAGCCAGCACAGCCACATACACAGCCAGTCTCTCTGAACTGTGTATCTCATTGCTGAATGAGATGTACCATTATACAATACAATACAATACAATACAATACAATACAATACAATACAATACAATACAATACAATACAATACAACCATTCCTCCAAGGCAACAGAAAGCCTGTAGCCTCCAATGTGAGAAAAGCCCGCCAGGGTTAGCAATGATTCTGTCACAGGGAATAAGTTCTTGACAAGATACCCTCCCAGCCTGCCCTAAGCCCTGTCAGTGCCACATCAGAATGGAGAGATACCTCGCTTTACGTTTTCTTCTTTAATCTGCTTAGACGGTGTTGGACCAAATTCCTCTTCCATGGGCCTGAACATCCGTTTAACGAGGACACTGCTGCTGGAGAAGAGAAACAGAAATGATTAGATACACAGAGTGCCACAGTGAGGGGAGTTCTCAGCTAGAGAGTGCCTGCACAGAGGTGAGAATGCCTCCCTTCTCTGTTCAGAAGATCAGGGCCACAGAAATTTGGTATTGCTACAGTGGCCACGTGGCACCCAAGTCACAGCAGCCCCTTCACATGCTCTGAGGCTGGCTGTCCTGTGTGCTCCTGAGGGCCCACTAGGACACAGCAGGTGACACCGACCTCTGTTGGGGACTGACCTGATTTCCTACAGTTCTCCTGTTTCTAACTGCCACAGTGGAGGTTCAACCCAGCCTCCTGTCCTATCCTCTTCCCACAGAGGACTCCAGCACTCCTGGCTGGAAGGTGGTGGCGTTGAGCCCTGAGCATTGTCTGTGGGGTCCGTTCTGTCAGTTCTGCATTTGCTTGCAAAGTCCTTGTTCGTTCCAGACATGCCATGAAAGGGGGAAGGGGGTGTTTGAGAGGAAGAGAAATTGAAGAGAAGTCAGAGAAGTGAAGATTTTCTATTCTTAATCTCAGGCATGTAGACCCAGGTCTGTGGGAAATGGTACTTCCTCTGGGGATTGTCTGGCCCAGGAAGCAGTGTCTGGCAGATCATCGAGCAGAACTGTTAGGACAGGACTTAGGGGGGGCGGGGGGGGGGGCAGGCTACCTCAACTGACTTAAAGTCCCTGTTTTATAGTTTATTACTGTACAGATTTGGACAACTTCCATGGGTCCTCGGCTCCTTATCTTTAAAAGGAGGCTGTTGACACAGAAACAACAATATTTGAGGAACTGGAAATATTAATTACACCAAGTTGATCATTACACACTATGTACACTGTCAAATGATCATTCCATGCTCTATAAATAAGTACAAACACTATGTGTCAAACAAAATTAATTAACTTAATAAAATTTAAAAGGAGGCTGGAGGGTGGCTCAGCAGGAAAGACTGCACTGCACTTGCAGAACTGGACTTAAGCGCCTCATGCCCCCGTCACGTGACTCAGCGTTCTTTAACTCCAGCTCCATGAACACCCGCACGCATGTGTACACACCCATAGGCAACATACGCGTGTAATTTAAAATAATAAAAATTTAAAATTTTAAAAGGTAAAAGAGGCTCTCGAGAACTCAACGAGTGTTGGAGATTTGAGGTAGGCAGCATGTAGGTGCTAGACTAAGGCAATGACGATGACAATGACGATGATGGCGGGCTGGAGAGGGTTAAGGGAAAGACTAGATTATCCACCCAGAGCAAACAGTTCAATTAATGCATGGTCTCCCATGGGAAATAGACAGTATTAACCCCAGTCTTGCAGTAGCACAAAACCCGGAGACTCCTGAGTGGACTTTCTGTCAGAGAGTTACTCATCACACCCCAAGTCAGGTTAGCAGAAATCCAGGTTATAAAAGCATAGGACATGCTACCTGCGCTCCAGTCCAGAAACATTTCTAGTCATGCTAGTAGCTTACATCACTAAACCAATGGTGCTTAATTTACCTCCAAAGGGGGCCTCAGCCAATCAAGTTCCTTAGTACTAGGCCAGGCTTCAGAGCACATCCCACTGCCTTGCTCACCTGAGTCTCCTGAGCCAGCCGAACAGGAACAACCTTAGCCCTGATGTCCACAATGACAGAAGGCTCAACTCAAGTGTGTTGTCGGCCTACACAGGGTATTCAGCTAACGGGAAGACTATTCATTTGTGCCGCCTGTGGGGTAACCGCCTCACGGTAGAGTTACCCAAGCAATCTGAGACGCTGGTAAGGCAGGGGATGAAGTCTATCTCTGTCAAGCAATGAAAACAGCTAAGGAAAAAAATCTAAACTCCAGTCCCATCTGAAGGCAGCAATGAACTTCAGGCACTGCTCCCTCTGTCCTGCCTTCTGCTTTCTGGTAACAGCAGGTCCTGGTTCTCTGTCTCATCCGGGAACTGGAGTGACCATGAACTTAGAACTAGGAGATAAAAAGAGATCCATCCACACAGTAGCCAGGCGCCATTCAGCTAATAATTGGTAGGTAGCCTGAAACGCCACCAGTCACCGTCTCACGCTGTGTGAGTCAAATGCCTTCACCAAGCAAGATTCACTTAGATTTTCTCCAGCTCAGTTACCTTTTGAGAATACCTTATTCCAAGCCACAGGAGACTTTGTCATTAAAACAGTATCTCAGATATATTCTCTAGGGAGACCATATACACCTCTCTCCACTTTCGAATCTATAAGCTCAGTAGGAGTCAGTAAGTTTTATGTGTTCTGAATTCAAAGGTTTCATTTATCTTTTTCAAAAAAAAGAAAAAAATTAAACAAGGTATTATGACTTGCCCATTCTCTAATAAAAAGAGAGCAGGTTGCAGGCTTCTGGTGCCCAGGCCAGTGATATTGTCTGACACTTTCCAAAAAACGGGTGAGCAGTGGAGTACTGCTCTCTCTGGCCTCATCTCCATTCCACGGGCCATCAGGTAGAAAAACCCATGACCCGAGGCATATTCGGCCGTGGGCTTGTGGGATGGATCACAAGAGAAACAAGACCCTTGATATCAGCAAACGACATTTAGACTCATTGGAAAAGTATTGCTAAGTGTTAGGTCTGAAGCAAGACTGAGGCTAAGGGCTCCAGAGGCACCCAGGACTAACTAAGAAATAACAGAGAAGGCAGCCAAACACTTGGGCGCACCGCCGGTGTGTTTACCAGCTTTACCACCACACATGGTGGAATACGGAGCTGAGTCAAAATCACAGGGGTGAAAAGCTTGGGCCCGATGTGACAATGCCACTGAGGATGGCATCTCCTCAGGGTTAGGCCAGCACACACGGTGTCCTAGGACCTCAGAGATCTGTCTGCTCTGCCAGGATCACTCACAAGACGAGATGAGGGTGAGCCTCTGTGGAGGGCAGAGAGCTAAGGGGTAGGATCTGCCCCTCCACACCTGCCTGCCTTCTCTACAGCCGCAGGCTGAGAACTGAGGAAGCTGGGCAATAGGTGCACAAGGGTGAGTGCTGGGAATTGTGGGTAGGCACTGGTTCAACCCCTGCTTCTAGCATGTACCAGCTAGATGACTTTAAAGAAGCTTCTTAATTTCTCAAAGCTTTTTTCCTCACTGTCAACAGCAGATAATGGGAAATCTGCAAGAAATCATGAACACAATGCATGCGAAAGCACTGAGTACCCAGGTACCTGGGGAGTGCTGTTACCCAGGTGCCCAGGGAGTGCTCTTACCCAGGGAGTGCTGTTACTTTCACATATAGCAATAGCCAGGTACCACCATGTATTAACAGAGGCACCACGATTGCCCCCATTGCTCAAGCAGAAGATGTATGAAAGTACGTGACATGGGTCTTGGAATAGATCACCACACAACAACACAGGCGACTCTGACAGAGAGACTCGGCCAGTGAGTGGCAGGTAGGTCACTGGCCACTTGGTCTTAGTCAGCTTGCAAAGGACAGGCTGAGATGAGACACTGGGCCAGTCCAGGTTCTTCACACTCTCCTAAGGCTTCCCAGGAGCTTTACCTCAGGCGCACTGTGAGGAGAAATGCTAAGCGCTGGAGACTGTAAGAGATCTGTACGACAGCCTGCTATGGCATCCTCAGTATAGACTAAACACTGAGGCCAGGGACCCAGAGGCTGGCATGAGGTCTCGTGTGGATGTAGGGCAGTCCAGACTGGGCTTCCTGAGCCCAAAGCCAACATCCTCCCCACGACGCCATGCTGTCTCTTATAAAATATGTGATTTAAAGATTAGAATTTATACATCTCATCATTTCTGTTTGACCACTAAAATTTAATTATTTCTATTTCAAGATAAAAAGAACAAACTAATTGTTTTTGGCACTGAGAGGGGAGTTTTTACTGTGTAGACAGACTAGGCTGGCCTCAAACTTTTGAACCTCCTGCCTGAGTTCCTTGATTTCTGGGATGTCAGGAATGAGCCACCATGCTTGATTTTATGATCAATACTTAGAGAATTTACAAGTAGTTTTAGAGGTTCAGTCCCCGACAAGTTTCGGCCATAGCAGAATGTT
Source organism: Rattus norvegicus (assembly GCF_021556685.1). Taxonomy (NCBI): domain Eukaryota; kingdom Metazoa; phylum Chordata; class Mammalia; order Rodentia; family Muridae; genus Rattus; species Rattus norvegicus. The sequence goes on along the minus strand of NC_141540.1, from coordinate 78,188,698 downwards.
GATTAATTCCTTTGAGATGGAAGGTGGCAGCTTTTGTCTGAGAAGGTCCCAACAATATTTAGGTTTTTCAGATTCCTGTGAAACCATGCAAGTCTGCTGCTGTGTCACCAAAGAAGTCCTAGACAGCACATAAAGAACTAACAATCAGCTGTTTCAGAAAAGCATTCGTTAGAGAAGTTCCCATTGCTTCACCCCACCCACCATGCACTGGCAGACTTCACTGGAGGTTTTTAAACTACTGAAGACCATTCTTAGTCAGTGGACCACTCAGCATGGGTGACTGGGCTGGGTGTGGCAGCCTTTAATCCCAGCACTCAGGAGGAAGATGCAGGTAGATCTCTGTAAGTTCAAGGCTACCCCGATCTACATGGTGTGTGTTAGGCCAGCCAAGGACCCCACTACTGCCATTACCACCAAGAAAGACCTGATCTCCACCTGTCACCTGCCCACTTCTGCTCCAGGAAGGAGATCAGCAGCATGCGCCAGACTTCCTTCACCAGCTGTGAAGTGTCTCACATGAGGAGGAGGAAGCCTAGGACCAACTACAGTTTGGGGAAAAGATGGCCTTGGGATGCTAGCTATATACAATGACTAAGAACAATGGGCATAAAATAGATACTGGAGAATGAATGTAGCTTTAACTTGCTTTAAGAGAAAAATACAGCATCTAGCTTATAAGGGAGTTCCCAATATAACCTGTAATTCATGGTTTTTATTCTGAAAACCAGTTTTCAGAAGATATAAACAAACAAACAAGCAAACAAAAACCCTTAGAAACCTAGCTGGAGAGAGCTGGCTAGGAAGTTAAGGGCTCCTCTTCCAGAGAACCTGGGTTCAATTCCAAGCATTCACAGAGAAGCTCACAATCATCTCTAACTCCAGCTCCAGGGACCGAGTGCCCTTTTCTGGCCTTCAAGGGCAACAAGCAGGCAACTGGTACCTAGACACATACAGAGACCAAATGACCATATGCATTTTGTTTGTTTGAATGTAGTAGTCTCCCATGAGGGATATTAAGATGTTAAAAAATATAACTAGGAGCTGGAGAGATGGCTCAGCGGTTAAAAGCACTAACTGCTCTTCCAGAGGTCCTGAGTTCAATTCCCAGCACCCACATGGTGGCTCACAACCATCTATAATGGGATCTGATGTCCTCTTCTGGCGTATGTGAAGACAGCTACAGTGTGCTTATATATAACAAATAAATAAATAATTAAAAAGTAACTATATTTTAACTAAAAAATAATTGCATGGAAGAAAAGAAGTTTGAATGCTGAGGGAGGAAAGGGTTTCTCCAGAGAACAGAGCAAGAGCCAACAGACAGAAATCAAAAGTTGTTCATCAGAGAGAAGCCGCTGTAACAGTCCCAACTGTTAATGTATTTAGAATGAGAGCCCACGAGGAGATTCATAAAGCACACTTTTGAGTGTGTACTGTGTGTGTGTGAGGGGGGGGGGGGGTCCCAAAAAAAATTAACCAAAAAAGACCGTACTAAACAAGTCAGTGTCATCGAAGGGGCTGAAACCCAAATGACATAGCAAAGGTCAATCTTGAGCTAACTTGTCTTTAGGTCACAGAAGGGAACAACATTGACATGGATACCCTGGTGGCTTCCATGTTCTGCTTTCCTAAAAGTAATAGAGCAACAGTTGTTCAAAACCGTGAGCCAAAGTACAGTTTTCCTCCCTTGAAATTCTAACAGTCGAAACTGTCTAGTTCTTAGAAACAATGAAACAGAACAGTTTCCTCACGCAGAGGGCACTGTGTCACTCTGTCACTGGTAACTCTCAAGCAAATGGCAGCTCAACACCTACGGCTTAATAGAGGGGCACAGATGCTACTGAGGCCTAGGAAAGAGTCCCCTCGGTGGCCTTAAAGCAGCCCTTTCACAGCTGCAAACTTTCGAGTGCATAAAGTGAGTTAGACTAGGAAACACATTGAAGCGTTAGCTGTCCCTAGTAATCTACAGGTGGGCATATGCTTTCTGCAAAGATGGAGAACATCTCCTATCGCTGTTATACAGAGACATTCGAAGAAAGAGTGGGAGAGAACTTCTTATCTAAAAGCCACAGGACAGTGAACAGGCTCTCAGCCTACTTAGGCCCCACTCAGAGCTGGCTACTTCAGGAGCTGTCTGTGTCTCGGGCAGTATTGAAAGCAGGAAAAGCTCTCGAGGTCTCAACTAGATCTCATGTTTGGCTCAAACAATGGTTAAGAATTATCAGAGAGATTTCAGCAAACAGTGCACTGGAAGAAATGGGCCACTTTGTAAACTTAGAGTTTATTCAAAGGCAGATCATAGAAACAGGTGCCAGGGAGGGGCACAGAAAGAGCAGGCAGGGAGAAAGGTCATCACCTGGCTGTCACCCTACAGCTCCTTTCTCAGTTCTAAGTCATGAGCACATGGAAAGGTCCCACTCCTCCCCTGTGTGACCCCAGGCTAGACAGTCCATTGCTACCCACACAAACAAACATAGGGGCTTGAGAAGGAAATGGCTGCTGGCTTACCCTTCTCGCTCATCATCGGTGTTGTAATAGACCTGTGGGGAAACAAAAGGCACACATAGGAAAGGCATACAACGTGGAAATCTGCATGAGGTGTCTTAACAGGCAAACTATCCCTCAAGAAGAAAGAGGATACATTTGATTAGCAATGCTGCATCTGTGTGCTCTATCAGTCTATCAAGGGTGACAAGGCACCTTAGCCCAGTTGTAACAGGAAGCAGGACAGTTAGTCTCAACTATTTCTTATCTATAAAATATGGAGACAACCTCATTCCATAGGAAACAGCTACATGCTTGAAAGCTTTTAAAAAGGAGGCAAAAACACACACGCGCGCGCGCGCGCGCACACACACACACACACACACACACACACACACAGAGAGAGAGAGAGAGAGAGAGAGATGCATACAGAGAGAGAGAGAGACTGACAGACAGACAGACAGACAGACACGCAAGTACACACTCAAGCATGTGTCATGAGCCTCTGGCTGTATTCTCCAGAAAGAGAAGCAGCAGCTAGCAAGTTCTCTCCTTCAGACTGAAGTCGGTCCCAGCACTCAGAATGGGAGGGGACTTCTCTGTCATTATGCTAGTTCTCTAAACAGTCTTTTAGCCCAAAAACTCTGGAGTTAAAAGAAAATCCATCACTGCAAAATTAGAACCCCAGTGAGTGTGGCTAAAACCAGCTGTGGCTGACACTGAAAAACATCTTCTCCAGTTTTCATTTCTCCCATGGGAGAGGAGACCTTAAAGAGGAGAGGAAATGAACCTGCCACATCTCAGACCTCTGTAAACCTTCCATTACAAAGGACCCAGTCATCAGTTAGCCTGTGAGAAGCCCTCAGCAGGGGTAGGTCCACCCAGCCAGTACTGGAGTACTAGATACCTCACTTTCTGTTTTCATTGTGCAACATCATAATTAATTCTCCTGTGGATACATAGCTTTCATCATTAAACTTTTAGCATCTGCATAATCATTTGCAAAACTAAGCTGGTCATAATTATATAATTATTGAACACTTACTCAGTTTCCAATCCTTCCTTTCATTTGTAGATTTTAACCACAAGGCTTAGTTTTTGTGTATTTGAAGGAAGATACAATACTCTTTTTTTCCTTCAGATGAGAAACGATTTTCCCATTCAATGAGAACTATTAGTTTATTAAGGAAACGTTTGTTGACAAGATCATCGGTTCTACTGGGCAAATGTATGAAATTATTGATACGGTTCTAGTTCTCACCACTAGGTGGCAGTATGTGAACTGAGAGAGTCTGCTTTGACACAAAACTGTGATGAGCTGTCTCCAATGTTGCCAACAATTTTCTAATAACAGCTCACACTTTTGCCTTAGAGTGCCAGTATTTTCTCCCAAGCCAGTCTTTTCTGTAAAACTCTACTTTTTGTATGGAAAGATACTGCTCTGCTGCAAAACTCGGAGAGTTGAGGTCTGCTCTGTCAGGAGGGCATGAGAGCAGGAGTCTTACCTGTCCAGTCCTCTGCAGGTTGGCAAAGTGAACATCTGGTATGAAGAGCACAGGCTGTGAGTGCAGGTCGGGCATGGTTTTGAAGTACGTGATGTCACTCTTCTTCTGTAACGGTATGGCGGCCATCTTCCCATCAGAGGCTAGATGCAAGCACAAGCCCCCGCACAAACAGGGTTACACACGCCTGAGGACGTTCAGCTATCAGCGTGGTCTTAACCTAAGTGCATGATTCTCCCTCAAAGCTTTCTCAGCACCCTGGATGCGATGTGCTTTAAATGTCCTTCCTCAGGCCCAAAAACCAAAAAGCACATGGGATTCTAGGAGAATCCACTCAACGTGAGCGAAGGTTCCTCCACTTCCTGATGACCTGTGGTACCCTGGAGTCCTGAGTCTAAGAGGAGGACTTCTGTTTGCTCTCTGTATGAATGTTCCCATCTCTACTGCTGCAAGAAAGAGCATGCGCCTTGGGCATCTGTACCTTCCCCTGCAGCCTGCTTCCTTCTGTCTTCTCAAAAGACCCTGCTGGCTGCAATTGTGTGTAATTATAATAAAACAATCTATGAAATGTCCAGCTACACTCAGGCTCCCCCACAGGGAGCCGAGAGTCGTGGCCTTCCCAGGTTCCCGAGGTTAGCTACTGGTTAGCTACCGTCGAACCGAACCACTTGTATCTTCTCAGACCACCCGCCCCGCTGGCTCTAATCCCCTACCTAGCCCTGTAAGTCCAGAGGCTTGTAATTTATCAGGCAGATTTATAACAGTAAATCTTCAACCCCAAAGATGCCCACACAAAGAACTCAAAACTCAAGTGATACAGATACAAGCTGCGCACCTGGACTGGACAGACGTACCCTACATTATTTAATTGTCTAGCTAAGAATTCCCCAATTACTTATGGCTCCCAGGACCACATGGTTCTGGCTCACCTTCCTCCCCTATAGGTTCCTCTGTCTCTCTCCCTCCTCTCTAAAACTTTCAGCTCCACCTCCCCTTCCACTGCCCATTCACAGGCTCTAGTCTTATCTGACTAATTAAGATTTCACCTGACCTCACCTGAGTATTGGCTCCCCTTTGGATGGGGCAGAGGAAACGGCAATTTACAACATGCAGTGCCCTAACAGCACAGTCAGTATGGGGGAGGGGGCAACTCACAATTGCTGCACTGGGTTTGGGAGGCCTGGCCCTTCCCTTTCTTCCTGTTCTGCTTCCTCTCTTCATCCCGGATTTTTCTTTCTGCTCCCTGATAGGGAAAACAAAGAGACCAATCAAAGTATATTCTCAGAGGATGCAAGAATATTGTCTCTCTCTCTCTCACACACACACACACACACACACACACACACACACACACACATACACGAGCATGCCTGAAAACACACATGCACACACACCACAAAGATGGGAAATAAAACAAGGGAAGAGGAATCCAAGAAGCCTCGACTTCCTCCCTGCAATGCAGGAGAACATGGACAGATCTGCATGCCGCGCCTTGGAGTGACACCGACTCACCCGGATCACCTCCTCTTCCTGTCCCATGCCCGTGTCCTGAACTTGATTTTTAAATCCATGAGGAAAGATCAGGCTGAGTTCTCTTAACTCAGTGTCACCCGCTGGATAACTCAGTGCTATTAACAGAGTGGCCTTTCCATGTGCCGGTTGTCCTCTGCATAGGGTTATGCATTCTTCCCTAAGTCGTCCTCACACAAAGATGAGAGACGGCCCAGCACATGAAAGTGCCGATATCCTCCTATGTGCTCAGAAATGGTGCCTACCACACGGAAGAGACATGCACCGACTCCGACATCTTATATAGTTTTCTACAGTTGCAATCCTGCTCCACCCACTCATCAGCTGTCTGGGCGCCCGCACCTTCGAGGCTCACCTTCCTTTTGGACCATTTGTCAACTTAGTTTCCTCTCTTGGTCCCCAGTCAAAGACATCCCAGCACTTTCTTCTTGCTTTCTCCTGGCTTCAGGAGAATTCACCCACAATGCACTAGACAGGTGACATTCGTGAGACACCAAGCCTCAGCTTCTTCCCTAGGTCTTGGTCCATGTTAACAATCCCAATCCCCTGCAGTGGCCACTTAGGGGACAGGGATGCATAAAGCAACCTTCAACCTTCAGAAATGGCCTAAAACTGTCAGACAGAACACATTTGACAAAATAAAATGCACTCCTCTCTGGGTCAAAAAAAGAAAAGAAATGAAAAGAAAGGGGGAAAAGGAAAAGGAAGTCAAAAGGCAAAATTGCTAAACATATTTCGAACATTTGACACATAAAGTGTCAAATTCCAAATATGTGAAAAAGATTTAAATCTATTCAAACCCAGGGACAGATATGCACCAATATATAGATAATTTGCACCAAGAATATACAGATGGCTTGGTTTGAATTAAAAAGAACAAGATACACTTTTTGGTCACACTGACTCTTACAGGAAGAGTCCTAGTTCTGACAAGGCTAGGACGCAATGGGGACTTGTCAACAGCAGCACCATGGCTTTCGAGGGGGTTCTTAAAGAATCGGCCATTGCTCCCCGCTTCACGCAGACGAGACACAGGCAATTACAGCACACCTGTCAGGCACAGCTACCCGAGGGGAGGAGACGGGCGACACTTGTGCTTTCCCACGAATGTCTGCACCACTGACACTTACAGGTCATGGAAACTCGCAGCAAGGATGACATTCAGAAATACAGATACATCTGCTGTACAGTACTCGTCAGAACTAAAGTTTTGTGGAGCCTTTGCATCTGAACAAAGAAACGTGAAGCACCCCAGCAGTGCCTCATTCAATGCGGGGGAAGGCAGCGTCGATTGTAGGTGCGTACCGGCTCTTAGCCTCGCGTCGGGCGCTCTGCGTGACTTAGTACCTCACATAAGTAAGTGTGGGGTTTTATTATCTACCCACAAAGTATAACTCGCTGACACACCCCAAGGCTACACAACTCCTTTTTATTTTTGCACAGTCAACTTTTGTTTCATGTTTAAGTGTTAGGGTCATGTAAAAATATAGACTTGCCAGACTGAATACTGCCCTGTTTTGTCTGTTGTTTTGTTTGTTTGTTGAACTTGACACAGCTAAGGTCATCTGAGAGAGGTTCAACTGAGGAAATGCCTGTGGAACACCCTCTTGATTGACGTGAAGGGGCCCAGGCTGGGCGGTGGTGTCACCGTGGACAGGTGGTCCTCGGTGTTTAAGAAAACAGGCTGAGCAAGCCAGGGGGAGCAAACCAGTAGGCAGTGTCCCCCATGGCCAGTGCTCCAGCTCTGTCTCCAGGTCCCTGCCTTGAGCTCCTGCCCTGCATCACTGTGTGACAGACTATGACCTGGAAGAATAAAATTTAATAAACCCGGTCTCCCACAGGCTGCTTTTGGTCATGGGCTTCATCACAGTGACAGACAGACAGACAGACAGACAGACAGACAGACAGACAGACAGACAGGCCAACTCAGAAAGATCGTGCAGCGCTCTGAATGAGAAATGCTTGGGGAGAGAGCCCATCACCAGGGTGGACTCGGCGAGTTACAGCCCCTCTCCCCCTCCAGCTTTTCTCTCTCATTGTGCCTGCAGCTCTCGTCTTCCCACTCCCACTCCCATGCCTTCTTTCAGGCTGCCATGTTCCTCCGCCATGATAAACTCTGGAGCCATAAGCCAGAATAAACTCTTCTGCCCATAAGCTGGTGTGATCATGGTGTTTTATCATAGCACAAGAAAGGAATTAATAAAGATGGATAGATACCAAGAATTTTCACCTATCTCTACTTTTTTTATTTGTATATTTCTGAGAGTAGCCAAGAAGTGTTTGAAGAATTATGTATGTAGAGCTCCCAGGGACTAAACCACCATCCAAAGAGTACATACATGACAGACCCATGGCTCCAGTTGCATGTGTAGCAGAGGATGGCCTTGTGCACCAATGGGAGGAGAAGCCCTTGGTCCTGCCAGTGTAGGGGAATGTCAGGGCAGGGAGGTGGAAAGGGTGGGTGATTAGGGAGGGGAAACACCCTCATAGAAGAGGGAGGAGGGGGAGGGAATGGGGGCTTAGGGACAGGAAACCAGGAAAGGGGATAACATTTGAAATGTAAATAAATAAAAAATATCCAATAAAAAATTTTTAAAAAATTATGTGTGTCATCCTCCTTTTCTGGAAAACAGCAAATGGTGGATGATACAGATCTAGGGGAAGACCCAGAAGACCCAGAAGACCCAGCGTCCAGGCTTGGGAAACAGCAGAGGCTTCTACAGAGGACTCGGCAGTGGTCTTTGGTCCTGAGGTTGTAGTAGAGTCTGTGGGGCTTGTGGAGGTGAAGCTGAAGACAAGGAGTGGATGATCCCTGTCACCAAACTGAACCACCTGTTGAAGACTAGATGATCAAGTTCCTGAAGGAGCTCCACCAGTTCTCTCTGTCCATTAAGGAATCCTAGTCTATCAACCTTTTCCTGGGAGCACCCCTAAAGGCTCCTGGGAGCACCCCTAAAGGATGAAGTTCTGGAGATCATGCCAGCATAGAAGCTGCTATGAGGACCAGGTTCAAGGCTTTGGTTGCTATTGGAACCTTCAATGGCGATGTTGGATTGTGTATTAAGTGGTCCAAGGATGTAGCCAATACTAAGGGTGTATCATCCTGGCCCAGCTTTCTATTGTCACTGTGAGGAGTGACTACAAGGGGGAGAAGACTCCATGCAAGGTGACAGACCCCTGTGATTCTTTTCTGATGTACCTCACCCCTAACCCCACTGGGCAACAGCATTGTTTCTGCTCCTGTGTCCAGAAAACTGCTATGTACGGCCAGCATTGATGGCCACTACACATAGGCCAGAGGCTGTGCTGCCACCCTGGGCAACTTCATCAAGGCCATCTCTGATGCCATCCATCATCTCCAGACACTCACCCCTGGGACCTCTGGAAGAACAGGAATTCATTAACCATCTTGTGAAAGCACATACCAGAGGTTCTGTTCAGAGGACCCAGGCTCCAGCTGTGGCTACCACATATCACAGTTTTTATACAAGGAAAATAAAGTGAATGAAATCTACCTAAAAAGAATGAAAGAAAGAAGGGAGGGAAGAGAGGAGAGAGAGAGAGAGAGAGAGAGAGAGAGAGAGAGAGAGAGAGAGAACGAGAATTGGGGCTGGAGAGATGGCTCAGTGGTTAAGAGCACTGACTGCTCTTCTAGAGCTCCTGAGCTCAATTCCCAGCAACCACATGGTGGCTCACAACCATCTGTGATGGGATCCGATGCCCTCTTCTGGTGAGTCTATGGAGGGCTACAGTGTTCTCAAATATAGGTAGGTAGGTAGGTAGGTAGGTAGGTAGGTAGGTAGGTAGGTAGATGGATGTATGGATGGATGTATGGATGGATGGATATATGGATGGATGGATGGATAGATAGATAGATAGATAATTATGTGGAGTATAGTATTCAGGAAAAAGACACAACATACTCTCTTGGGGACATTCACTCTCATTTCTAAACTAAAGCTGACTTCAGTAAGATACAAAGAAGCATTAAGCACTCAGTAAAGACAGAGAGATGCCCCTCCACCAAGATTATTTTATTTCCTAGGAATATTTTTGGCCAAAACTTCTAGAAAACATTACTTCTACGTACGGAAGAAGACTATTTCATCGAAGAGCACAGATTTTCTACAGCTGAAGCTATTGCAGTTAACCCTCTGCCCGGTCACATGATCCTTTGCATCCCCAAGTTCCTCGGCATCCCCAGTCCTTAACACTGGGATACTAGAAACCCACCAGGAACACTATCACCAGCCGTGTGGAACAAATGCCAACCATTTACACACCATCTTTCAGTGACTTAGGGCATGTAAAACGGGAGCTATTAGCTGTGACATAGCTTCTGGGTTTCAGTGTTACAAACATCTCCACACAAGTAAAAGTTCTTCCTGAAGGCCCTGCGTCACATGACTTCAGAAAATAAAGCTTTGAGGCTGATAGGGAATATACACTCTCCCCTTCCCAAATAACTGAGTGAAAATCTCTGCTTTTAAACTGGCAAACAAATATCTTCTTAAAGACTCTGGGACGTAGGCTCACAACCAGAACTCGACATCTCTTCTGAAATTCTGGGTGTTTGCTTGTTGGTTTAGTTTTGGGTTTTTTGAATGACCCGTTGTCATTCTGACATTCTGTATATTCTGTGTATAAAGTTAATCATTCAAGGAGTCTGCTCTGGAGCAGACCTATGTCTGCTGTGTGAGTCCAGCCACGCGCCTTGTGCCTTCTGACCTACGTGTATGTATGCATTCACTGTGTACACTGACTCAGTTGGCCTCTGGGCTCTGGCGGCTACCTCAGTGTCTCTGAGGTCTGGGGCAGTATGGCTGTACCTACATCCCTGCTCAACTCTGTGGCTGTGTCTTCCTCTCTCTTACTCATTTCCTCTCTGGTGTCAGTGCTCTGGGCTCACAGGGACCCATTTTCCCCTGGCTACTTCATTGCTAAAACAGGAATTGCAATGCAACAGACTGCTGTGCCTTTAAGAGTGTGGGGCAGCCATGAGTTGGCTGCTGGCCTCCTTTCCTTCGTCACCAGTCCACACCTATAAAGCACCCAGTGAGATAATTCCATCTTTGTTACCTAACTTGGTGTGTATCAGTGATATGTGCATCTGTACCGCAGTGCATGCCTAGGCCAGAGAAGCACACAGAATGTTCTCGTCTTTTACGCTGGGACCTACTGCCTTGGGACAGGGCCTCTGACTGAGCCAGAAGCTTGTCATTTAAGCTACAGTGGCTGGTCGGGGATTTCTGGGAACCCACATGGCTCTGAAACAACACCGAGGTTACAGGAACATGTTGTATGCCAGATTCTTACGTGGTGCTGAGGCTGTAAATTCAGGTCCTCCTGCTTACATTAAAAGCACTCTTACCCAGTGAGCCATCTCCAGCATTCACTGAGCTTCTCAATAGTCATCCTAGGCCACACTGGCAGGCCGCACGGCCACACGCTCTCCCATCTCAGTCAGATTTATAGATAAGTTTGTGATCACCTGTGAGTTTACATTCCGAGTCTAAAGTGAATTCTCTACTGTGTTTCCAAAGGAGTAGTCACAGCACTTGGGCTGTTACTTGCTGTATACGTTTTATTTGAAGTTTGTGATTTTCTCTATTCTTTACACTGGAGTTAATTTAGCTAGGAATTAAAAATTCTTGGCCACGTTTACTTTATTATATTCAGGCAACTGTTTTCTCCTGGTTCAGTTACCGTTGAAAAATTTGATGATAAAAAATCTCCCTACTGCCTCCAATTGTTGGAGAATAGTTTTCTGTCTTTTCAAAGTTCAAAAGTTATTCTTCCCTCCCTCCCTCCCTCCCTCCCTCCCTCCCTCCCTCCCTCCCTCCCTCCCTCCCTTCCTCCCTTCCTTCCTTCTTTCCTTTCTCCCCCTGAGATAGCTTCTCACTCTGTACTCCTGGCTGTCCTGATGTAGATCAGGCTAGCCTCAGGCTCACAGAGGTTTGCTTGCCTCTGCTCCCAAGAGCTGAGACAAAAGGCTGTTGGCTGTCACTTCACATCGTTAGCCGGACCGGTTTCCCTCTCCAGCGTGCGGTCAGCACCCTCATGGGATGCTCTGCCGCGGCATCTGTCACACTCGCTCCATTCCGATGCTTGGGGTTTGCTGTTGTTGCTGCTGTTGTTTTATTTGTTGTTTTGTTCTTCCCAGTGACCATTGGTCTGTGAGTCCTGGATTGGCTTTAGTTCTGTCCTCTGATGTTTTTGGTCTTCTCCTGCATAACTTCCTTCCATGAAGTGCTCTTTCCCAACTGTACCTTCTTATGACTTTACCTGACCCATTGTTGAGCATGGTTGCTTCTAGTGTAGTCTTGTGAAATAATTCAGTTTTCATTTCTAGCTCTTCCCTGAGTTCCTGCGCGTTTCGATTCTCGGGTGTATCTTTTCAGGTCCCTGTTGATTCAGCTCCTGTTGTCTGACTCACTGACTCCCCTTGAGGGTGGGCTATTTCTCACCTGCAGGGTGGTGACAGCTTTGTGTGCTCATTCATTGCCCATGGGGAGTCGGTCTAACCTTAACCTCACTTTTTAGTGAAATGGGTTTTTTGGGGGGTGACTATTTTCTGAGTCAGTTTCAGATGACATAAGACAGGACAGTTCCTTTGGATTTCTGACTCTTATGCGTCCTCTTCTCATATTCACAAATGAATATAAAAGCAAATTCTTTTGTTGTTGTTTTAAGATTTATTCATTCTATTTCATGTACGTTTTGTCTGCATGTGTGTAGTATGTGCCTGCCGAGGCCAGAAGAGAGTACCAAAATCCTGGAACTGGAATTACCAACGGTTGTAAAACTACCATGGTTGCTGGAAATTGAATCTGAGGCCTTTGCAAGTGCTCTTTAGCGCTGGGCTAGCCCCTACTCCTCTGAGGATTTTGTAAGAGTAGCAAGTGCTCTTCAGCACTGGGCTAGCCCCTACTCACTCATCTTCTAATATTGCCTACTCCGTGTATAAGTTCGTTTGCTTTCTTTGTTATGATAAAGACCATGGCCATAAGCAACCTGGAGAGGACGGGGCTTATGTCACCTTCCGTGTACAGGCCATCTCTGGGGGACAGAAACTCAAGGCAGGAAGGAACCTGGAAGCAAGAACTGTATCACAGCCTACAAAGGAACCTTCCTTGCTGACTTGTTCCCCACAGCTCACTCAGTTTGCTTTCTTATACACCCCAGGAGCTCCTGCCCAGGGGCTAGCCCTGCCCAGGGGATAGCCCACCCCAGGAAGCTGGGCTCTCCCACATCAACCGTCAATCAAGGCAGTGCTCCACAGACCTGCACACAGGCTACTTGCACTACTGTAGTGGTTTTCTTGGTTGGGATTTCTCTTCCCAGAAAACTCCAGCTATGTCAAATAACAAACAAACAAACAAACAAACAAACAAGGAGAGTGAGTGTCTCTTCCCACCAAATTTTCATTTTCTTTTGAGCTTCTCCTTCCTGGCCACCTGTTTGCCCTTTCCAACAGCTGGTTTTGCTCTCACCATTTTTTCTCAAAAGAGGGTTTTTCCCTGGACCCTCTTGGTAACTTCTCACAGAAAACAACACCATATTCAGTCTGTTTGCCCACAGCGGCCAGCTGGGGTCTTCAGAATCAGAGCTCTCAGCCTCATCCCTCTCTGTCCTCAGAAAGCCCTACTCTGCTTTCCCATGAGTGCCTCCGGCAGTCGCTCTTCAGTACAGTGGCTCCGTACTTTCCCTCACAGAGGCTGATATCACACCAGTCTTCAAACGGTCAATGCAACACCACACTCATCCTCACCCTGGGGACAATCACTCGTACCTGACCTGCAGGCCTTAAAAGGTCTTATTTTAACCAGTCTCTCTTGTTTATGGTAGCAACAATGGACATGAGAGCACTGTGTGCTGAGTGTGTAAGTAGTGAACGTATTCTCTAGGTGTGATTTCTATTCCCAAAAGTTTTAGTTGAGGCCTCATGCCATACATCAAATGGCAAAGATGACTGTGATATATTCTAGAATAATATCTACACCCAATGAAAGTCTAGATCCGCCATTTCAGCTGCATATTCACCACAGTATGACACACAGCATGCGACAAACTAAAGCTCCTTCTTTACCCCCGTGTGCTGAAGTGGCTTATCTGGTGAGGTCACGAGGCTTATCCCTGACGATGATGGTGTGCTTAGGAAAAGACACACAGAGAGCTAATCTCTTTCTCTCCCATGTGAGGACAAGGGAGTAAGATGGCTAAGGGCAAGACCAAGAAGATGACCGTCCCAGGGACTGAACTCATTGAGCATAGGTTTTTAACCCCCAGAACTGTAAGTAAGTTTCTAATGTTCACACCACCTAGCCTGGGGTATTTTGTTTTAGCAACCTGAGAGAACTAAGCCCTAGAGCAATGCCAGTCATTACATTAATAGTAAAACTGGCAAGAAAGAAAACAAAAGCCAGAACAAAGGGCATCGGATGGGTGATTCCCCAACACACACCAGGACTTGGATGAAAAGCTTCCACTTCCACATGATGGGTAAACGACTCTTTAGACAACGCTAGACAAGGAAACGTGACAAGGGAGGACAGCCATTAAGGAGATCATAACAGATTCGTTAAGATCATCATAACAGCCCTTCCTGACAGACTGTCGTGCTGGCTCACCTTGTCGCAGAAGACCTTGATCTGGCAGTACGCTCTGTGGATGGGTTTATTGCTGCGGTTGTTATAGCTGTACGTGTCGATCTGAATCATCAGAGGAAGTCCTTTCACACCCTTCTGGGAGGAGAAATCTGTACTCAAGCAGTTCACGGTGATGAAGATCTGAAGGAGGGAGAGAAGCTGGTAAGCTCACAACCGCCTTATAGACAACTCCCAAGGAGAGATGTGGGCAGGCACACAAAGTCCAAGCCCCTCAAGGACCTGTAAGGACAACTGACAATACCCAGTGCTCTTCCACAGGAAGCAGCCAGGCGCACAAAACACATCACATGGCTGCAAACTTGTAAACAATTCGCTTTCATATATGACCTTAAAATAGACAATTTAATGACCTCCTAGAAAGTATACCAGCAGAGTCTTACTCTCTTAATCATAAATGAGGTTAGTAAAACATTAGTTCCTCAATATATATCAAAATTGTCACTTCTGAGCTAGAGAAATAGCTCAGAAGTTTAAGATCATTTGCTCCTCTTGCAGGACTAGGGCTTGATTGCCAGGCCCCACATGGTGGGTCACAACTGTTGTCACTCAAGTTCCAGGGGATGCAGGGCCTCCATAGGCTCCTGTAGTACACATGTCTATGGTACACGTATATACACCCAGGAACACACACATAAATGTAATTAATAAATAATTTTAAAAGTTGTCACTTCTAATAGTTATAGCTTTCTTTAAGCTCTGACCTTCAAGGTAAAAAAAAAAAAAAAAGATAAAAATTTCCTTTTCAATACAATAGCGTGGAAACCCAGTTATGTTTGTGCAAAGCTTTCATTTCTTTTTTTCGGAGCTGGGGACTGAACCCAGGGCCTTGCGCTTGCTAGGCAAGCGCTCTACCACTGAGCTAAATCCCCAACCCCTGTGCAAAACTCTCTTCCTTGACGGGGAGGCATGATGTCTGGAATGATTTCGTATTATTTAATATTACTGGCCACTAATGCAGTGTCTAGCAAAGGACACTCACTGAGCACTGCATAAAGAGACCACTGACTAAACTTGTAGAAAGACCACTAGATTGCAGGTCAAAGGCCCTGACTTCAGCCTCTACTCCAGCAGTAAACAGCTAAGGGACCTTACGCAAGTCACTCAGTCCCTTCTGCGTTCAAATGTTCACACTGAAGAACCTGCCATCCCTCTTGCTACAGAAGAAAATCTAAATACGAGTTTATCCAAGTTATAAAACAGTGAGAAGGGGTTGGGGATTTAGCTCAGTGGTAGAGCACTTGCCTAGCAAGCACAAGGCCCTGGGTTCAGTCCTCAGCTCTGGGAAAAGAAAAAAAAAAAAACAACCTATAAAACAGTGAGAACAAAGGCAAGAAATGACTCAGGAGGGATTAAGCAGCAGGGTCCACCTCCTCCTATTAACGGAAGTAGTGGCACCACCTGTGATCCCAGCAATCAGAGGTGAGGAGGATCATGGGGCTGCGTGCAACCTGGAAAATGTAGCAAGACTATGCCCAGTGGGAGGACTTGGAGGGGACAGACAAAATTCTCATCATATAGCATGTGGCATCGAGAAGCACAATAGAAAAAAAATTTTTTTAAAAACCTTCAAGCACAAAACCAAAACAAATAAAATCAAAACCAAAAAACCTACACTAGAAATGCCATCATCCCAATAGGGCAGACATTCCAAGGGTTCTAGTTGACTAACGGAAAAGCCGAAACGAGTTTTATTGTAAAAACCTGGTAGAGACAGAGGATGGAAGGGCATGAGGTAAAGTGACCCCGATGGTCCCACTCAAGAGATGCCATGTCTGGATGCGCATCGCCCAGAGACTTGAGTGAGTGCCGATTGAGACTGTGTGGCCTTCAGGGGTTGGCCTGGCTGGGAACGAGGTCTCTGGGCCTTAGAAGGCCACAGCATGCTCCCGCCGTGATGTGAACAGCCCCTGCCACACGCTCCTGCTGTGATGCCTCCCATCCACAGTGGACCGAGACCTTCCGAAACTCTGGGCAAAGAAAGGAAAACGAAACACCTTTCTTTCATTACTGTGTTTTAATCACGTGTTCTGGTCACCGAGACACAAAGGTTCAATGGTGATTCTCACAGGAATGAGACAACACTGACAAGAAGTGGTAGGTAACGGGGAAACCAGGACATATGTTATCATGTATAATACAACTTTTCAAACGTTTTGTCCCCTGGGCTTTTAATGGGTGTCAGAACCTAGAGCTTTTGCACCCCTGCGAGGGTTGCCCTGCAGGAAGAGAGGCTGCAGAGCTCTTTCTAAGTCCCGGGCTGATCTGTTTGAAGTCCTGCAGTCTTTCGGTAATTTACACCACCAGGCATCTAATCGCCAGTGCTTTACCACATATCTTTGTTTCTGTGAGCTCCTCCTGGTAATTTTAGCTGCATTAGCGAGACACCCATCAACTGTCCAGGACAGGTGACAAGTTTCAATGATGTGCTAATTACAACAACTCTGCCCGCTGTGCCACCGTCTGCACCATTCCAGCCACCACCAGAAAACAAATACTAAAGGTCTCCCTCCAAATGAGATAATGTGCAGGTGCTTTGAGAGACACCAGATTCTCGTTAAATACAAAATGTTCTAGTTTGTTTGTTTGGCTTTGAGGCAGGGTCCTTCTCTGTAGCCCAAGGTTGCTGGGAACTTGGAATTCATTATTTGACCAGGCTGGTATTAAACTTGTGGTGCTTCACCTGATGAAGCCTTTCTAGAGCTGGAATTGTAGCCATGATCCCCCATGCCCAACAAGAAGCTCCTTTTTACCCAGACACAAGCATAGGTACACACACATGCGCATGCACGCACATACCAAAAGGGAAAGAAATGTGTAAGGTAAAGCATGCTTTAATTTCCCTACCTCACTCTTTATACATACCCTGCAATATCATGTTGTGTATTTTAAATATACAACCCAAGATGCCTTTAAATATATATACCCATTCACTCATTCACTCCTTTCCTTCATTTATTCAGTCTAAAGGTATCCACAGAAGCCCACGATGGATCAAATGGTGTTAGACATTAGAAATAAGAAAAAAACCAAGTCTACCTCATAGAGCTAACAATTCAAGACAGATACAAGTTCTCGTCGATGACCGTCATACAGTGGTCAAATCCAAGGTGTGAGGAGAGAGGCCTGAGGAGCACAGCACAAAGTCCTCAGCCTGAAGGATGCCAGTGAAATACAAGCCACAGAGCCTCTGGAGCAAGGTGGGTATGGGGTGGGGGATGAGATCCGCTGAAGTTGTGAAAGTCTGAGTGGGGAGGGCTGCTAACAAAGTCTACAGCAAGCGAATGCATTTACCAAACCTGCAGTGTAGAGACACTTTGTCACAGTAACAGAAAAATGCTACCTCCAGCCTCGGAGAGTCCCTAAATGACAGAGAAATTGTATTTAACGCTCATCCAAGCAGCCGATATCTTCAAATGTTTCAGGTTTCCTGAGGCCATAGTAGCACAAATATATAAGCTCTGGGCCCTGCAAACTTGGGAGGCAGGGGTGAGGTGGGGGAGAGAAACCTGTGGTGTCTTAAAGATGACAATAGCTTCATTGACCACTGATCTGAAGGTCAGGAAGGAGGTGTCCTTTTCTGGGAACACTTGACTTTTTTTTTTATTGCTGGCAATGGGATGGTCTTGGCCAGAACACAGTTTTGTATCAGCAAATTAAATGTTCACTCTGCCGAACTGTGTGGTTGTCCCTAATCCTGGCCATGCATTTCTCAGAGATATTCCCCATATTCCATGAGGACCACAATCTTGGCTGCCTCCACCCCCATCCAAAGGCCTGCCTGGTGAAAAGTCAGAGTTCTGAGGTATATGCCCTACATGACTGAGCTTCATGGCTAACTCACTGATTTGCATGCCCATCATTCAGTGTGGGTCTATTTGATGGGTAGGAAGAAATGCTAATTATGGTCTGTCAGCTCTAAGTCTGACCTAAGGGAGCTAGAGCAACAGATCATGACAAGGACCAGTTAAGTCGCCTAGTCATCTAAAGCCAGTGAGGTAACAGACACTCACTGGCAGTGTGCTACAATAAATAGACTCAACCGTCCTTGGAACAGCTATAAAAGTCAGTCACCCAGGACACAAAGTTCCTAAAAGCCAATTGAGTTCCATCTGGAGATATTTAGATTCAATGCTCTTAAAAGAGAAAAGGTCTCCACAGAAGGCCCAGGGTGGCATCCTAATCCCATAAAAGGTAAACCACAGGAGTCCTCTTTCTGGGTCTGCACCTCCCAGATGAGCATGGCAGGCAGGCAGGCAGGATGCTCAGCCCGGCTTCCTGCTGCTGCTGACTAAGCCCTTGGGAAGCAGAGTTTCAGGGTCTGATGGCATCAGTCATGGCTGTGCCACGCTCCAAATCCAAATGGTTGAACTTTAACCAGTGCAGGGTGGGGAGGCACTGAAGGCCGTTAACTAAAACCTTGGCCTCAGAGCTGATAAGCATTCATTTGTTTCTTGTTGCAAACGAGTCCCAGCTCCTATGGAAGCAGGCAAACAAGGGAGCAATTTGTTTGGAAGTTTTTCTACATGGACCTGGGTGTAATGTGTTAGAGAGGTATGAGGACTGGAATGATTTCACCCACTGACCATCCATCCACATGACAGGCACAGAACGGGCTTTCTGACTTCAGTAGGACTATGCAAAGAACAGATGGGTCAGGTAAATAACCGCTCTGTCTCTGAGTTATACGCCCAACAATTGTGAGGCCTCTGCTTCCACACTCTCCAAACCTCAGGTGTATTCTTCTAATTCTAGAAGCCCCCCTTTCCTTCTTCTGGAAAACTAATTAAATTGTGTGCGTTCAAGCAGATAATAGACAACATTTCAATTTCCTCCATGTGCTCACAGCAAATCAGATAATTTCTTAGTGTGCCTAGTACTGTTTCCAGAAAGAGCTGTCCAATGCACAAGAGTTTTTAAAAAAAGAAAATCCTCTGTTACAAGTGAATGACAATTCCTGGTTTGTGGCTTCTAACACAAACGTGACTTTGCTGAGGTTTCAACTTGAGCTGTTCGCCAGGTAAATAGGAAGGGCTGTCAAAATGCACACACACCAGTGAGCTATAGAACGAAACCCGGATCTCATGGTTCACTTCCAATGTGTTTCTTGGGCTTTCCAGGAAAAACAATTGACCTACCTTTAATTAATTTAGAAAGCAATTTGAGATTTAAAACCAAATCCTCATATCCATGATTCAATGTCATGGACTTATTTGACTTCATAAAAATTGAATTTTATATTAGTACTATCTTTCGGCTAAAGGCTATATATATATTGTGTATTTCTAACACTCCAGATCCTAAAGAAGTCATCTAAAGCATTAGCCCCAAAATCACAGGTAGAATATGCACTGAGAAGTAAGCTTAACACCAGAACCCACTCCTTCTCCCTTCAAAAACGGTGTATAAATACTTAAGTGTGGTGAGGTCAATCCCTCTCCCCTCTTCTGTTTTTGCTGTTGCTGCTGCCTCCTCCTCTTCCTCATCCTCTTCTCCCTCTCCTCTTCCTCTTCCTTTCCCCTCCTCTTTCACCCCCCTCCTCCTTCTTTTCTTCCTCTTCCTTCTCCTCCTCCTTTCCAAGACAGAGTCTCACCATGTTGGTCTAGGTATCCAGGATCTCACTATGTAGACAAACTGACTTGAACTAACAGAGATCCTCCTGCCTCTGTGTCCCAGGGGCTGAAGTTAGTTCTTGCTTCTTACTGAGGCCCTTTAGACATCTTCCTTGCTTTTTTTTTTTCTCCTCATTTTTCTTCCCCTTCAGTAAGATTGCACTTGAGTGTAGATGGAACGTCAAATTGAGGCAGGCAGAAAAGCAAGAGTATATCAAATCTGGTCCATTTCAGGGTCATTACGTTCTGCTGTCCTTGTGGATCCACATTGAACCAGCCCCTCTTCTTTCAGACTTCAGCTCAGAGCTAACTCTTTAGACACACCAGTTAAGGCCTTCCTGCGCAGAGGGACATTCTATCAGGTTTTCTTTTCTGTTTTCTTCACATACTTAATGTTATTTGAATTTAATGAGTCGTTTGCTGTTTCGTGTTTAATTACCTGTCTATTCCATGAGGGCAAAAGGCCCGTAAGAAGGCCCCTTTGTCTGTCTCAGCAAATATTTATTCAATGAGTTAAGAGAACATGAATTATTTTTCCAAATATGCATTTTCCCTTCTGTGCAGGATCATGCTTTCATAATGGTGCCTAAAGCCAAGATCGACAGAAGCAGCTGACGTCGTCAGGATCACACCATGGGTTAGCTGCTTTGACAGAGGCATTCTCTGAAGCATCTGACTGCTTGTCTGTAGACTTCTCTACACACCTACGGTCTGAGGTGCCAGCACACCTAAATTAAGCACCAACTACATACTCTGCGTGATTGTCTGCCTACCCATCGACGCCTCCCTTTCCACACATGCTTACCTTTGGAAGAGCTACATGGAGAAGCACAGAGAACCCGTAACAATGAGCCCAGGACAGCACTGCTCCTTTCTAGTTCTAGTCAGTGTTTTGGAGCAAGCAAACTGGACATTCAGTTGAACAATCCAGACCATACTTGCTGTAAGAACTTGGAAAGAGCTTAACAGGAAAGACTACCTGTAGGAATTGTGGGATATAAGAGAGGAAGAGGAGAAGTAAGAAAGAAGGAAGCTGAGTAGAGGGGGTGGGTGCTGATGGGGGAAGGCAGGAGAGAGCGTGAGGTGGGACCTGGGCCATGGAGAGACAGCAGCTCTGCAATCAGTGACAAGGCCATCAGTGAGCAGCCAAGGGTAGATCATGGCCAAGTAGAATGAATGAACAGCTCCAGGTAGAGGGCCAGTGAGTTACTGAGGAAAGTCATGGGACCACTGCTGGGCGGGTCAGGTCGCTCCCACTATACCACAGGGGTCTCCAGCACTTCCCCAAAAAACACTTTCTCCCCCAGCCAGACTTTCCCTCGGGGAATTTGTAAAGCAAACTCCAGTGTGGGTCAGCTTATGAATTCCATTAATTGAACAAACATTAAATCAAGGGAAATTTATTTTTAAAGCAATCTAGGTCAGAAACCTCCATTGGTCTCCATTTGCACCATTCAGGTCTGCCACCCAAGGAGATCATGCAGAGCTCCGCAACACACTGGGACTGGGAAGATGTGAGACACTGTAACAGTTGGTTGGCTGCTTCAGGCAGTGACTACCTCCCACCGTGAGAATGTAAATGCAGACTGAAAGATTCATTCACGCAAATTCTTCCTGGTTTTACTTTCCTCCTCCTTCTCCTCCTCCTCCTCTTCCTCCTCCTCCTCCTCCTCCTCCTCTTCCTCTCCTCCTCCTCCTCTCCTCCTCCTCCTCTTCCTCCTCCTCCTCCTCTCCTCCTCCTCCTCTTCCTCCTCCTCCTCCTCTCCTCCTCCTCCTCCTCTTCTCCTCCTCCTCCTCTCCTCCTCCTCCTCCTCTCCTCCTCCTCCTCTTCCTCCTCCTCCTCCTCTCCTCCTCCTCCTCTTCCTCCTCCTCCTCCTCTTCTCCTCCTCCTCTTCCTCCTCCTCCTCCTCTTCCTCCTCCTCCTCCTCTCCTCCTCCTCCTCCTCCTCTTCTCCTCCTCCTCTTCCTCCTCCTCCTCCTCTCCTCCTCCTCCTCCTCCTCTTCTCCTCCTCCTCTTCCTCCTCCTCCTCCTCTCCTCTCCCTCCTCCTCTCCTCCTCCTCTTCCTCCTTCTCCTCCTCCTCTCCTCTTCCTCCTCCTCCTCCTCTCCTCTTCCTCCTCCTCCTCCTTCCTCTTCTTCCTCTCTCTCTCTCTCTCTCTCTCTCTCTCTCTCTCTCCCCCCTCCTTCCCCCTCCTCTTCTCCCTCTCCCTCTCTCTGGACAGGGCCCCATATATTCCTGGTCTGTGTGATACCAGAGATCAAAGCCAGGGCTTTGTACAAGCTAAGGGAGCAGCCTTCCAAACTGGCCACACCCCCAGATCTTAAAGTTTAAGTTTGTAATGCTCGAATCCAACACAAAACTCAAATGGCAGGGAAAGTGAAACTGAACCTCCCTCCTCTGCTCCCCAGTTAAGTGCAGTGGGAACTTGTGCTCTGCCCTGTTTGGGAAGCTGCTGAAGAGAATACACACGGTCCTGATTCGCACTCTCCCACCCAGTGCTGAAATCCGATATGATAGTTCTGTCTCTTTACAAAACGCTTAGATATAACATAGTGTACTCCCATCAGGCTGTTTCCAGCTTTCTAACTTATAAACAAATCCATCATCAGAGCCTTTCTGTGTAGGTTTTGTATACAATGGTGCACAGGAATGTGACTTGGTACTGATGCTGTTTTCTTCAGCTGAAAGTGGGCTTTCTCAGCAGCAGCTTTTTATGGCCCAGGTTTTCAGATGTAGTCCCTTCGATCTCGAGGAAGCCTTATTAAAACTCCCGCTTCCCAGCCCCATCCTATGTGTTCATCTTTCTCACCCCTCACCTACCCCCTCCCTTCCCACCTTCCCGGATCCCACAGGATTGGCTTCCTCTTCCTGCATGCCACAGCTCTGACCAAGTGCAAGACAGGAGGGATGGGGAGGGGGAGAGAAAATCTGGACAAATGAGCTGACCTCAGTTTAGCCTGTGAGGCGTTAATCACACTATTCTAATTTCTCATCTAAAGTTTTAAAATAAAAAAATACAGAAATGACAAGAGAAAAGAAAAGAGAGGGTCAGGCATAGTGCATCCTGCCTGTCATCCCAGGCAGGGCCACTAGGAGTTCGTCTTAGCTCCAGGCCTGTCGTGACTTCTCTGAGAACAGGACCTGTGCCTGGTCACGAATCTCCATAAACTTGTACCTCATGTTCTGCCCCAAGTACGCGGCTGTCTCACTGTCCCTGAGCGTGGAGACGACCCTCCCTACATGGAGCAGAACTGCAGGAGGATCATGCACGGTCTCGGCTTGTGTGGCTGTGCTGCACTTGCTGTGTTACTGAAGGAAACAAGCTAACTTTAAATCACTCCTTAGTAGATGAAGACTGTCACCTGCTTAGAAACACGAATAATTGGGTAATATATATATAAAGGCCAGGCAGGGTGCCCGAGATATAGTAATTGCTGGACAAATATTAGTCATTGTACACACAAGCACACACCATTATGTCATGAAGCCCAAGTGTGTAATCCAATTCTCTGCACAACACAATGGTCCAGAGCTGTTAGGTACAGAGCCATAAGAAGAATGAGGGGCAGAAACCATGGCTACTCCACACGCTAACAAAAAAGATCAACTGATCTCTTCAGGGAGATGCCATCCAGAGATTAGTCCTTGTTCACCAGCACTAGCTCCAGCCTCGGAGCTTTTCCTGTCAGCCCTTGCCTTATAAAAGGGGAACAAAGGCATGGCTTTGTTTAAGTTCAATACCAAAGACTCCAGCAAATGTTTGCCTTTCCCTTTTAGAGCTCCCCCCACCCACACCACGCCCTGGCAAACACATAAAAACGCCATTTGCCCTGCTTGGCCCTGTGTAACTCAATCTTTTTGAGACCTCTCCCAGGAGCCTCTCCCAACGTTCTCTTTGCTTTTGAGACTACGGGATGCCCCATAGTACTCTCCACCAGATAACCTTAAAACCGGCTCAGTCAGGCAAAACACTAACTTACGGAAAGTGGGGTGTAAGCAAGCTCTGCTCAAATGGCAGTTTCTCTCAACTCCCTCAGGAGAGCCCTAGGAAAGGCTCCAACTTACAGGGGCTGTGGGGTGGGGCTCAGCAAAGCTACGAATCTCAGAAATATTGTCTCCTGTAGACAGTCCTTTGGTTCTCTCTGTGCATCCTGAAAACCAATATTTACACATCTTCCCCCCTCCTCTGGTGTCCAAGAGTTCTTTAAGAAATATACCCTAGGAAGGTGCTTAGTGACTACCAAGTTTAACTTTCTGTAAATTACTTTTTAGATGTGTTTACTTTACTCTATATACAGGGATGCTTTGCATATATGTGTATGCATATGTATGTATCTGCACTATGTGCATGCCCCATACCCTATGAGTTTAGAAGAAAACATCAGATCCCTCCAAACTGGAATTACAGATGGTTGTGATTGCTGGAAATAGAACCCAGGTCCTCTACAAAAGAGAATAACTAGTGCTCTTAACCATTAGGCCATCTCCAGACCCCCAAGTTTGCCTTTTTAGAGTTCTGTATTTGGCACATAGCATCAATAATGCAGGATGTGATTGCACATGCCTGTAATTCCCACACGGAGCAATGGAGGCAGGGCAATCAAGAAGTCACAGCCAGCCTCTGCCACAGGTCTCCATAGCAGCACCCGTCAGACATTTCACATGAAAAAGAAATACTGGGAAAGACAGGTAGATGGGCTGGAGACACGGCTCAGCAGGCAAGTGCGTCCGCTGCTCTTCCAGAGGACACAGATTTGGTTCCCAGCACCCACATCTGGTGGTTCACAACTGCCTGTAACTCCAGTTCAAGGGGAACTGACATCCTCTTTTGGCTTCACTCACATACACATACACACTCACACACACACATACACACTCACACACACGCACTCACACATACACACACACTCACTCTCTCACACACACATTCACACACACTCACACACATACCCTCACACTCACACACACTCACAAACACTCATGCACACATACTCACACATACATACTCACACACACACATTCACACTCTCACACACACATACACAAACACTCACACACACACGTGCACACAAATGAAAATTAAAATGAAAAAGGAGGAAGGGAAGCAGCAGCACGTCTGAGGCATGACAGATTCACCACAATCAGGTACTGAATTTAAGCTAATCTTTAATTAGCATAATCTCACTTACTGAAAGTAACTATAAAGTTGGGAATGAACAAGAAGATGAAAATAACTGTGTTCGCCCCAGTTCACTGTTTCTTGTAGAGAAATGTCACTGCCATCGGAGAGCTGATTTGTTACCAAGCTGTCTCTTAAAGAGCAGAGAGGAGAAACCTTTACTCCTGCCCCTGTGCAGCATCTGGGAGGGGCTTGCTCACCACTAGCTGCACCCTGAGAAGGAAGCACCTCACAGAGAAAACCAACACACAGAGGGAAAAGAGAAACATGGGGCTTCACACGGACAAAGGAGGTTGCTCCATTGGACCTCGATGATCAGAACTCTGACTCTGTCTACTCGCCCTACTGAACAGGCTCTACACCAAGCAGTGCCCCCAGCATCCCATTGGCTTCTGTCTCTCTTAAAGATGGATTCAGAGAGGAATGAAGGCCTCTAGGCACTGTCAGCTACCCAACTCAACAATTGCTCTTCAAAAATGGCCTCAGCTCTTAGAAGACATCTTCTCGATATTAGAGCAAAACCAGATACAACTGATTAAAAGTAAACTATTAAGGGAAGGAAACAGGGCTCAGGGGAAATGTCAGGATACCATGCCTACAACTACCTCATGGATTTCTACAGATTCAAACTTACAGATAAGTTTCTATTGTGTACCTCCCCCTCCCCCCACACTTCTCTCTCTCTCTCTCTCTCTCTCTCTCTCTCTCTCTCTCTCTCTCACACACACACACACACACACACACAAATGGAGAGAATGTGTGCACGAATTCATGCATGTGAAGGTCAGAGAACAGCTTGCAGGAGTCAGTTCTCTCTTCTACCATGTAGGTTGCCGAGCTAGAATGCCAATCAGCATCGTTGGCAAATGCCATTTCTGACTGAGCCATCACACTGGCCCGCAGATCATTTGAAGCAGATAGAAAGACCCCGAGTTAGAGAACGGCTCCCTATGTACGCGTTTAGATGGGAGCACCACTTCCACTGCATTATCAATGCGTTTGGTTTCCTAAGTTGCATGTACCTTCATCCTTGAGGAAACTAATCTCCATCTTGGCTTTGTTTGTTTGCTAAATGCTGGACCTCTTGCACGGTTTTGAAAAGAGAAAAGAGAAATAGATTCCGCTATTCATAACAGGAAAAAAATAGAAAAGAAAAACATATGGTCATAAATGTGAAAATAAATTTCAGAGTACCAGAGGGCTAAAGAGGTAGGAAGGTTGAGAATTAGATGTGTAAAGATAGAAAAAAAAAAAAAAAAACCAGATGCATCACAGAGCTGCTGGATTAGAGGGCACTGCTGGTTATGGGTATGAGTAAGTTATAGCTGTGGCCAGCCAATACAGGTGCACATGCACATGCACATACACACAACATGGGTGTTACGTTCGTCTGCACACACACAAGCACTCGGGTACAGAGAGCAGAGCAACTTAAGAAGTAGTTATGCCCATGCTGGTCAATGTTTTTTATGATACAAACAAGAAATGTTCCAGGCATAAGAATAAAGAAATCTCTGGGCACTGAAGTGTTAAAAACAGAACACCATCTCTGTTGGGGGGCTGAGTGTGGTGAAGGTGTGGCCAAGCAGGCAGAGCTGTTGAAGCTGCTTAGCTTGAGGAAGTAGGGCTGGGCGTCCATTACCCCCCTGGACCCATGTAAATTGTACTCTGCGTTCCTTGGAAAGGGAAAATTACAGTATGGTTGGCCTTGTTTCAGTGGGTGATCTGCTTCTGTGAGGATGGGTAACAGGGGAGCCTGGAGTAGCATTGTCCCTTCTGTTTACCAATCTTGCAGGGCTGGGATGCTGGGAACCAGAAGCCGAGATGCAGAGAAATGTCCTGCACCTCCAATTGCATCCTAAACGTTTGTTGACACAATTGTGTCCCTGAATCTATCTAAAACGACGGCCTGAGAGGTTCTCTCCCAGTCCCAGCAAACTGGAAGGACATTCACTGGTGATCTAATGAAAAGGGGGTGGATGGGACACTGTAAGTCCTTTCTAGCTAAAGGAAAGTGTCCAGGCAAGGAGGACAGCTGCATGAAACTGAGGTCTTCTTCTTCCCTGGTAAGCAGAGAGGCTAAGTTAAGTCTTTGTTTTTAATTTTTAATTTCGAAGACAGGGCTTCTCACTCTGTTGACAAGGCTGGCCTCAAACTCACAGATACCTGCTTGCCTCTGCTTCCCAGGAGCTGGGATTAAAGGTGTGCAGAACCACTGCCTGGCAGGGTTCTCTTTAAAAATTATCAAAAGAAAGGCCAGAAAAAAAGGCCTTTGGTGGGCAAAAGCACTTGCCACACAAACTTGACCGCCTGAGACCCATCCCACTGCCTACACAGGAAGTTAGGTATCCTGCTGTATCTTTAATCCAGCACTCCTGGGAGATGGGAGGCAGAGAGAGGCAAGAGGCAAAAGTACAAAGAGAAATCCAATTTCCTCTGACCTCTTCCTGGTCCTGGGTATCCATGATTACACACATATAGACACACCAATACTAATACGACTACTACTAATAATAATGATAATAACAACAACAATAATAAACAGAATTTCTAACAAAATATAAAAGCAATAGACTCAATGATAATGACGGAATTTTTTTTTTTTTTTTTTTGGCTGAATTGAGATTCTTCCAAAACACTGGCTACAGAGAGATTGTTTTTAAAGACTGGGTTAGTTGGGGTGGGGGTGGGGGCATTCTTCATTCTAACATTTAATAGAGTGCATGCAGGAAGGAGCAAACACAGAATAGAGGTGTGGGTGTCTTGGTTTCCGGATAGGGTAAAAAGACAAAGAGGAGACTTATCCACAATATCTGTACAAGGTACTCAGTTCGCAGCATTCTAACTGAGCTGCTCTCCCATGTGGTCGCCATGACAGACATTCCAGCACTCTGGGATTAATCACTGTGAACAGAGACAGCAGCGCTGAGTAGGGGTGTGAGAATCATTTCAAGACTCTCCCCGAAAACCTGGGAAATGGCTGTAATTGAGTCTGCACTGTGTGGGTGACATGACCACTGACTGCAAAAGGCCCTGCCCCTCTGAGCTAGTCACTCTTCTCTTCAGCAACTCAGTAATCTTGTGTGGGAAATCACCATCTTGGAGACTCGTGCTTGACAAGCCTGCTTTCTAAGTACCAATGTTTGGCTACAAAGAGAAAATTAAAGTTAGAATATCCCAGCAAGTGGGAGTCCTGTGAGAGAAGGCCCCACAGACTCTGCCCCGCCCCATAATCCTCTGCGGGGGGACTCAGGCATCCATGGAGTGCTAACCACTTCACAGCGGGGCAAACTAAAGCTGAAGAAAAGGAAGTCTGATGCTGGAAGCTAACAACGCCTGTAATACCAGGATTTGGAAGGCTGAGGCAGGAGGATTGCTGCGAGTTCACAACCAGCCTGAGCTTCTCAGACAGACCTCGTTTGAAAACCACGTACCACAAAGAAGAAGAAGAAGAAGAAGAAGAAGAAGAAGAAGAAGAGGAGGAGGAGGAGGAGGAGGAGGAGGAGGAGGAGGAGGAGGAGGAGGAGGAGGAGGAGGAGAAAGAGAGAGAGAGAGAGAGAAAGGAAGGAAGGAAGGAAGGAAGGAAGAAAGAAAGAAAGAAAGAAAGAAAGAAAGAAAGAAAGAAAGAAAGAAAAAGAAAAGAGAAGAAACAGATGCTGGCTACTCTGGTGCCAGGACAAGGCGGAGTCTATACCTCACTGCAGGTTTCTTCTGCTACACTGACTCAGACCCACGCCACGCCCACCCGTTTCCATGCTCTGGCAGTGGGAACACTCGGAACTTCATCAGAGACAATGCAAAAAAGCATGAGGTCCTCCAGACTGCACAGACCCTGAGGGGACCAGGTCGGTTCCAAGACTGTTTGGCCTGCTTGACTCACCTAAGCCGAAAGCCGCTGTGACACAACCGGAAAAACCGGCTCTGAGAGGTGGAACCTTGAGGCCACTCTGCCTGAAGCAGACAGGCAGCTTGGGACCCCAGCCAGAGTCTGAGACGGACGGAGACAGACAGACACACACACACACACACACACACACACACACACACACACACACACAGAGGCATTGAGAGCTTGGGCACCTTCCTGGCCAAATGTTGTTACCATAATTAAAGAAAGCTAAATTACTTGGGGTTGATGCCCTCTCCTATTAGTTCCAGAGGAAGCAGTGTGCACAGCTGTGAAATGGCCTGAGACCCCGAGCCCCTCCTGGAGCCTCCTGATAGATATGGGGGTGTGAACGCAAGAGGAACCCTGCATGAAGCCATCACCCTCCCTGCTCTGCTGAAAATCTTTCCCACAACTACTATCCTATCTTGTCTGGTGCAGTCTGCTTACTATAAAATCAGCAACGTTTTTTTTTTTTCTTTTTAAACGGCCAAAAGGCTCGGTGGACTTGAAGGTGAAACCTCTGCTCTGGCTGAGGGGCTGAGCTATGGAGTCTGTCTTCAAATGCCCTTCTGTAGTTTGGATAAACATTTATAACCCTTTAAAACTTACTTCTCAGCTAACAAAGAAAGACAGTCACTAAAAATAGATGTTAAGGAAATAAAACAAAACTCAGCTACAGGAAGTATCATGAAACATTGCAGAAAGCCATTTGTCAGTGAAAGAAATCAGTGTCTACCCAGAAGTACACTTGTACACATATGTGCAAATGCACACACCCAGACACACGTGTGCATACTCACAAGCACATGTGTACACACAGATATACATGTACACACCCAGGCATGCATGTGCAGACACATGATAAGAAAGTGAGCACCTGTACCAGGCAAGGGAGTGGAATGAACTGACTGCAAGGCCAGCTAGCTCAGCCCAGTCACTACCCATTAATGTCTATGGAGCCTGTGACTTCTGACCTCCACATGTACTTTCCAAGGTCCCTACCGAAACAGTCGTTAATGCATTCACCTCTAACACCCATTATCGCAGACTCTGATGCCCAAATCATGGTGAGGGTTCATGTTTAGTGCTGGCTTTCACATTGTGGGACACCTTCTGTGGCAGAACCCCACTTTCTTCTCAGTGACTGTGAAGTGGGTCCGGCCTCTCCCTGGTCACACTATTGTTTGGCTAATGTTTCCCCATAGGATCCCCTCGCTGGATGGATCACCCATACCACTGCAGGATGCTTGTAGGGTCATTTGGAAGTGATGTTTGTTCCACCAAATAGAGAGACTCCACCACACCCAGGACTGGGCCCTTACTGACTGCCCCTTGTGTAGTAGTCTAGCCTCAAAGAGAACATAAAGGAGCCAGCTCAGGCTAAAGCAAGAGGCTTGGAATGGCGTAGACAAACCTCTGTGAGCTGTGACAGTCTCAGGAGTAAGGACAGAGCTGAATGAGCCTCAGACAGCCAGGAACACTGCTGTAAAGTATGTGCAAGCATGTCAGTGCCATGCTTTGCCTGCAGTTCTCTGGGAAGCTGGATCTTACGTCCTGTAGAAAGGCCTGTTCCCTTCTCTGGAACATTCCCCAGGCCTCATTGCTGATCTGTCACTTCGTGCCCATTTGGGCCACCTTTCTTGGGCCTAAAGCCAGTTTCCCCTGCATTGTTTCTACATGAGTGGAAGGAGACACAGGGCGACTCATTGTCTACTGGAGAGCCTACTACACACTCCAGTTTCCTCTCACCCAGCCTTCCCTCCCAGGACAATGAGGCATTGACAACCCTGTTTACATTGACCTCCTACTGAGATTGGAGACAAGCTCTTCTAACACTAGCCCAGATGGTACACAACTGAAGCAGAAAACAAGCTTAGGTTTTATCTGAAACATTCCTCTGAGTGCAAAATGAGGCTGAAGAATCAGTCCCTGAGACCCAGAATAGGCTTTGGAGCCTTTAGACCAGGCTGTAGTGGGAGAACAAACACAGCTATCTGTGGAAACACTTCCTTATCCAAACCCAGGCAGGGCCGGGGTCTGTCCTTGACGCCTGGTCATCAAAGATGTTATTTACCTCTGCACATCCTAACCACACTTAGACCCAGAGGAGCAGAAAAGGGTCAATTGGTCAACAGAGAATTGCTGCAGTCACAGTGGTGAAAGGCGATTGGAAGCCCTGCTTCTGGAGCCCCACCCCTCAGCCACTGAACTGTGGGCCACTCACCAAGAAGCTACCTGAGGGTGGTGTAGAGACACCCAAGGGCTTAGGCAACTCTGAGGGTTGGTTCTAAAATGGAGCATGTGCCTACAGGACTGGGGAGGGGGGTGGTGGGACGTCACATTTTGTCAGGGCAGAAGCTGCACCTCCACAACAAAAGGGCAAAGGCGCTTTCATACAAAGGGTGTGCGTTCATGTTCTTCTCTCTGAGTTTCTGGGAAAGTACTTCACAAGGTTTGGGGAAAGGGCTGTCAGTCAGAGCCACCCGACATAGGTCCACTCACCTTCGCCTCCTCATTCACATCCCAGGTGAAGGAAACGGCATTGTATGCGATCTCTTCAATGTTCCCGATGGTGTTGAAGCTTTCCTTGTAATCAGCTGCAACAGGGAAAGAGAAAAAGGCCTCAGCAGTGAGGAAGCACATGCCTGTAATCCCTGCACGGTAGTAAGACACGAGGATCGGAGTCATCCTTAGAACACAGCAAGTTTGAGATCCAGGATACATGACACCCTGGTTCAAAATAATCATGTACCACATGCTGATTACATACATACATACATACATACATACATACATACATACATACACACACACACACACAGCATACATGCTACACATATGTACATACTACACATATACTACATACAAACATGCATACTACATATGTACATACTACACACATACATACTACATAGATATATGCATGCATCCAAGAACACACGCACACATACTTGCACAGCAGAGGAAGGATCCCTCCATAATACATTATTTCTCATGGCCAAGTTTTAAATTTGCCTATTTTTTTCTGGCTACCAGTGTGACAAGCTCCAGATGCCAGCTTATATTACTCTACCACTGGGGTGAAAAATAACACATATCCTTTTACTAAAAGACTAAACCCGTGTGACCCTTGTCTTTATCTGATTTGATTGTTAGTTCATTTTTCCTTACTCACTTTCTTGACAGGCCCTCCACAGGGGTGTTTTTTGGAAAGCAAAATATTCTACCAATCAGGCAACATCACCAGGACTGTAGCAAACAAAATATAGAGAGTCAAAGTTTTCCACGTGCAGTGATGGTACCAGGGATCAAACACAGGGCCTCACACATGCTAAGGACATGCTGTACTACTGAATTGCACCCACATGCCAGAGAAAGACAGTCGTAACCTTACTTTTGTACTCCAAAGACTTGTTAGTCACATTTTGGCTGTCATCAGCTGAACACTCTGGGCTGTCTTATCTTCACTCCTCGTACAAGATTTAACCCCCACTTTCCAACCCATCAGACTCCCCGGCCAGACAACAGCCATCAGCATGAGTCTGTGTATTGTGGGCCATCAGCATATGTCTGTATATTATGGGCGTGTTGGGCTCCACAGAAAAGCCATCATTTGTTTACTCTCTCTTCCCAGTGATGAAACTGAGACCTGGGCACTGCAGTTAAGATTCCTTATTGCTGGGAGCTGAATGGTTGCAAAAAACAAAACAAAACAAAAACCAAACTACCACTGTGCTCTCAGGAATGACTGCTAGGCTCCCTAGGATAGATGGGTTGGGCTAGCCTCAGGCTGAATTCTCTTTGGCCGCTTTCTCAGAACACCTCTACCTTCTACCCTCCCTAACAGCATAGCAAGGTAATACTCTTTTTTTGGCATTGTTTCATTTTTTCTGTACCTTGAGATACAGTCTCACTGTGTAGCCCAAAGCTGGCCTTGAACTCAAAATGCCTTGTTCTCTGAGTGCTTAAAGGACAGGCATGAGCCACCAAGCCCATCCCCAGATCTTTACACTGAAAACAAAGCACCTAAACTTTTAATATAGAAGGGTGTGCATATTCAACATAGGAAAGTCAGAGACCATAAATAAATTTAAAAAAAAAAATTAAAGCACCGGTCTACTGACCCACAGTTAACTGACTTTAAACCTTATCTGTGTGCTCTTATCTGTCATCTAGCTCCTCTACAAACATGTAAATGTTTTTACACAGCAATATAGTGAAAATCTTTTCATTGCTATTTTGTTTTGCCAGTCCCATCTCTAGCATCTTCCCATATCTAAAACCTTTTGTAAAATTTTTGGTCATTATTGCTGATTATTGTTAATAATTGCTAATAACTGCTAATTGCAAATATTGTATCGGACCCTGTGTCACTCAGCCCAATAGATTGTTACACCAATGTTTCGCTTACTTTTACAGCTATATTTCATGTAAATTTAGTTATATTTTATTAAAGTAAATTCTTGGGGGCAGAAGGTATAGCTTGTTGGTGGAGCAGGGGCTGGGTAAAGAGAAGCTGGGTTCAACACTCAACTACAAAACAAAAGGGATTTTAAAGAGCATGTTCTCAAATATAAGGTCGCTTCTTATTCCATTTTGTCCTGTTGAGGTGAGATTGAACTGTGTAGCCCTGGCTAGCCAGACACAGACAGAGGTCTGCCTGTTTCTGCCTCCCTAGTGCTGGGGTAGAGATCTGTGCCACCAGGCCTGGCTATAATTTTAAAGCTGACTACTTTTTGTCAAGCTCTTCCAGGGAAGAACAACTTACACTCGGGGTAACTACATCCTTTCTTCTCATATGGTCTTTCCAAACTGATGTTCAAAACCCAGTCTCCTATCCTCATCCGCAGTCCCTTGACTGTTAAAGGGTTGAACAGCCATTCTTGGGTCTCAGGCTATTTGTACTTCTTCTCATTCTATTAATTTTTGTAAGTCAAGAGTTTCTGCTGATTTTAAAATAAATACTAAAAGGTAAATGAGAAAGAAAAAAAGAGAAAACCAACATTCCACCCTACAGTTTCTAACAAGGCATTGAGCAGACTCAATGGGGCAGTCGTGGACGCATGCTTGTGCTTTTGTTGAAAGGCAAGCCAACAAACTCCCCCCGTTTCTAAGAGAGAAGAAAGCTGAATTTAAAATCCAGTTCCCGATTCTCCAAAGAGCCTTGCAAGACAAGCTTGCAGTTGAGTAAGGAGCAATTTGCAGGTCAGCTGTGAAGAAGACGGCAAATGTCACTGCCGGAAACTAAGACAAGCCAAGGGGATTAGATTGAGCACTGGGACACTGTGGAGTCCTACATCACAAGGTTTTAGTCTTCCAGTCTTAATTTCCCCTTTGAAAAAGAAAAAAAAAAAAAAAAAAGGCAAGGATTTCATAATATAATATAAACACACCAGAGTCTTCTAATATAGCAATCAAGCGACAAACATGAGAGCCAAAATGCTTACTTTGTACCAGGAACTGTCCTTCCTAGGTCCCTGATCTTCTAGCTTTTGCAATATAGGAACCGGAATACAAATAAACACATAAATATAAATAAACAAGATAATTATTATCTTAAATCTGCTTGCTTTTTCAAATATCTTGAATTTTTTTCTTCTTTAATGTTCCTTGCCCATCAAAAAAAAAAAACCAGAAAAATAGAATGAAGGCAGTTCTTATTAATTATGGTAGTTAACACACAAAAGAACTAAATATATAGTTAGCAAGGCATACTGAAAGACTTGAAATGGGGGTGGGGGTAGTTCGAATGAAACTGGTCCCCTGATGCCGCAGTGCTAGCCATAAAGCCCAAATCTCCAGGCTACCATGTCCTGGATGTACAAGTTAGGGCAAGTGGTATGAAAATATATGCCGTGGATATTCTCCAGAGTGTGTTAGGATGCCCCAGAGCAGAATGGGAATTTACAGATTCCCAGGGTTTTGACTATCTGGCAAGCACATCCTCACACGTTAGAGGCCAGCAGAGGCAGCAGAGGGCTTTGGAGAGATGCGGGCTACTGCCAGGTACTCGCATCCCATGAACATGGAGTGGAGCCAAGACTACATTTCTGCCAGCTCTCACACAGGGTTTGTGAGTTTCTTTACTGCCTCTTTTCTACACTTGAGAAGTTTTGGTGCTGTGACAAAGCCAAGAGGATCTTTTGAGTACTTTTGGCCCACGCCACATGTGGTTTTAGGAAGCACATTCATCTGTCTCTATGAGGTCCATGTAACAGTCTATACTTCCCCGAAAACACTTCCTCTCTTGGTGGACAGACCCGAGGCTATATAAAGGAGGACCAGTTATACCAACCAGGGACACTAAGATATGACTATCCTTATACCTAGAGTGGACTCAGAGACATCTGTTTCCTTCTGATAAAGCCGCTGCCATCTCCTGGCATTCAAACCCCAAGGTTCTTGGGGTGATAAGTGTGCTCTAGTTGAGGGCACACATGCTCAAGCCAGGCAGGCCTTGTGCCAACAATGAAGTCTGAGGTCTTTTGTCTCCCTCAGTTCTTACTCCTAGGGTAGGAATCGACGTGTTCTCTCCTAGAGAGACACCAAGCTGTTTGTGGAAGTCACAAAGCTGGTAACTAGTCAGCTCTGATTTGAATTCAGGACTGTCTGATACCAACAGCCACACTTGTAACTACATTTCCAACCATAAATCACTGGCGGATATCGATAGTATAGCACCTCACTTGTTTCAATGGCGACTGTATTATGAGGTGCTGAGGGAATGTTTGGTGAAGGAGGCAGTGAACCTGGGTGTTTGGGGACCAGGGGAAGCTACTTAACAAAGGAGGTCAGGGATAGAATACTTCAACAGGGAGAGGACAAACAAAACATTTCCAGAACTTGCGAGCATGAGAGGGCTGAGGGAGAAGTTCAAGCTAGCCCATCTAAGGAAGTCAAAGGCACTGGTGCTGTGGAAAAACGATGCTTAAGTTTTACCACGTCTGCCAGAAGGTGCTGAGTGTGCCTTCACACACACTTTCCACATTCATTTCTGGCAAGGTATATTCTACACAGAAATTACGGGTGAGTGAATCCTTTTGTTATCTCTTACTTTTATCTTTTGCAGATAATGAGTGGCCTGTTAATTGGGTGTTTTGTTTCAATTCAGACTTTTGAAAGCTCAGGCTTCCTCACGCTGACGGTAAGAACACCATGATGTTGGATGGCAGTCAAAGGAACCACTAACTCCTGCGCCTTAATTAAGCCCCATGCGCTTGGAGAATTATAACTGCCCCCCTTTAATTATTTTATATATATTGTTGGAGATTAAACAGACTAGTATAATTAATACAGAAGATGGCACTCTTCTGGAAGCTGGAGATTCTGTCTGGACTAGTGAAATAATAAGGCTGGAATGCTGGAGACAAACCCAGGAGCCAGGCCAGTCCTGTGCATAGTGCATCAGCCTCATCACATGCTGTTTCCTTAAAGCTGGGACTGTTGCACGGTGGACAAGGTGGGGAGCTGTGAGCCATCTTCAGGGTGACAGACAGGGTGCAGCAAGCAAGTACATTAGCTGTGGATCCCTGGGCATAGGAACCCTTCTCCATGACCCTCCGTGAGTTACCTCTGAGAACAGAGACAGTATCTAAAGAGTGCACAGCTGCTTCTTCATGGCGGACAACAGCCATACCTCAGCCCGCCTGTCCTGAACATCCCTGTCCCCCATCTCAGCCTGGGCAGATAACACACGAAAGAAAGCGAATCATCTGAGGACACTCTGATTTGAAAAAGATGGACGAAGCTCAGACCGGAGTTGAGGTCTCCCCTCCCCTGTTCTAAATCAAAAAAGCACCATTTTAAAGCATGTGTGTCTAATGGAAAAATTCACCAAAATCGTTTTGTTTTTTTTTCTTCATAGTGTTCTTAACAAGTCACAGGTAACTTTGGTGTCCCTGAGTATGTTTGGTCCTAATGCCCACCATTTTTCTTTCCTTTTCTTCCTTCCTTTCTTCCTTTCTTCCTTCCTTCCTTTCTTCCTTTCTTTCTTTCTCTCTTTCTCTCTCTTTCTTTTTTTCTTTCTTTCTCCCTTTCTCTTTCTTTCTTTAAGAGCCAAGTGTGAGCTAGGCTCTGTGCTAAATACACACACACACACACAGCCTGCAGGCAACCATGACCCTTTGTAAACCTCACCCGCAAGTAAGAAACATAAGCATGATCAGTACCTCTCCAACTCTGTCACTTGGTCTGTGTCTTAAGTCTTTTTTCTGTTGTTGTATCTGAATACCGTGGGCTTTAGTAAATTGTGTGTGTGTGTTTTTTTTAAATAGCTTGTGGTGTTCAAGGCTGAGCCCAACCAGCCAGTGATACGAGCTCTTCTCATCATAGTCGATGGTGACAGAGGGGACATGCCAGCTCAGGAGTTTTACAGTCACCAGCACACCAGACTCTCACAACCTCCTCACCTCAAACACATGAGCACTAGGACTGGAGATTGGGTTTCTGCCACATGAACTCCTGGGGACGCAGTACAACCTCACTAGGGGACAAGAGCTAGGACCAGCACCTACAAAGCTGTCTACGCACAAAGCCAAACCCCTTTGGCTTCTGTGACATGAAAATTTTTCAAGTGTGTATCTTTTCAGTAGACAATCCAGAATGTTGGTGGTAAGAATATGACTGACACTGAGTGACAGCGCTGAGTGGCTCTTCGGTGTTCTTAAACCACAGTGATCAGTGTACCGTTGCTATCTGTTCACCATGGCTGATCTAAGAGTCTCCCTGCTGTGAGTCAGGGAGACGTCCTTCTTAGGATTCTCTTTGCACCAAACCTAATACTTTTCTTGTGTGTTTTGTGGTGGTTTGAATGTGCTAGGCCCAGCCTTGTTGGAGGAAGTGTGTCACTGTGGCACTAGGCTTTGAGACCCTCCTCCTAGCTGCCTGTAAGACAATCTTCTCCTGGCTGCCTTCT
Organism: Rattus norvegicus; assembly: GCF_021556685.1. Taxonomy (NCBI): domain Eukaryota; kingdom Metazoa; phylum Chordata; class Mammalia; order Rodentia; family Muridae; genus Rattus; species Rattus norvegicus. Next base: position 78,150,923 of record NC_141540.1, on the reverse strand, counting down.
GATCAAGATAGAACTCTATGATCCTCAAATGCCATGCCTGCCTGGATACCGCCATGCTTCCCACTTTGATAATAATGGACTGAACCTTTGAACCTGTAAGCCAGCCCCAATTAAGTGTCCTTTATAAGAGTTGCCTTGGTCATGATGTCTCCTCACAGCAAAGGACATGACTAAGACATGTTTGCTCTCATTTCTAGGTCAGGAACTAGACAGAACAATGTTACGGATTTCAGACTCTAACAATATAAAAAAATTAAGAAAATACTTTGCATTTTAGACTATGTTTTGCATATTCTACTCTCTATACTGTTTGAGGGCTGGTCCTGGGGCTCATGAGTCAATGTTTACTATGCAAAACATGAAGACTGGGTTTGGATCATATATACATACACACAACCATGTCTTTACCCCCAAACTTGAACAGTACTCAGAACAGTAGTAACGTCACTGAAAGATCATATACTGTGCATTAACATATAACTGCATGGTCACACAAGCCGCTGTGCACACCCCGGCTGCAACTACACACCTCATCAATGTGGCTAGACGTAAATTTTTCTGGCTGGTCTAAGTGACTCAGAGAGCTTTAACTATTTTGTTGCTGGCCAACAACATTAATCTGCGGACCAGATTAATGATAAAACTCTCAGATAAAACACCTGAGAGTTTTCTGAATGAATAAAGATACAAATTGTGCTTTGGTGATAATTCATACTTCTGTGTGATGGGAACCGATCATCATTTGCCCCAGGTTTCCAATCTCCATTTCATTAGTTGGTGCTCTGCTGCTCTGTGGGGTAGACATGGGAATGAGCAGTCATCAAAGCTGGAACCAGAAGCTACTGCTGCAAATGGCTGATGTATCCTAGAGCAGCTACTGTGTTCCCTTCAGCACAAACCCTAGCCTGTCCCCGCCCCACACCAAATAGTTTCAGGAATAGTAACCTGTGGGAAAACCAACTGATTGGTAAAAGACAACAGAACCGATTTTCTCAAGTGATGTTATTATTGCTAAGACTCTCAGGAATTAAGGTCCTATGAAACATTTCCTTGTCGTTCTCAAAACTTTGAAAGGAATACAGATATAGATATAGAGAGCAAGCTGTGGTTCAGATCTGAAACGAGCAGATCCACACGAAGAAATGACATCCAGATCACTCGTGGTGGACCTGTCACTAAATTGAACAAGCCTAATTCCTTCAGGGACTAGGGATATGTTAACACTAATTCCTTCGGGGACTAGGGATATGTTAACACTAATTCCTTCGGGGACTAGGGATATGTTAACACTAATTCCTTCGGGGACTAGGGATATGTTAACACTAATGCCTTCAGGGACTAGGGATATGTTAACACTAGCTTCCATCTTCCATCTTCCCTAGTCCCCATGCTGTAGTCACAGGTACCAGACTAGCTTATGGACATGGGAAGATGAACCTGTTCCCTGAGAGAAGGGGAGGATGTGCTTAGGGAATCACTGACTGACCACACGGATATGGCTGCTTACATCTTTTGTGTTTTTTCTGGCTTAATTTTACTAGTTTTCTTACATTGTTACAGGATTTTAATATTATTTCAAGATTGAAATGCTATTCTTTTAAATGCACTTTTGTTAGAGTTAGATTTGTCCTCTAGAAGGGGAAACTGTTGCTACCTTTTGATTACAAGGGTGGCCCCATCATCTAGGCACCTCAGTGTCATAGCCTTGGAAAGTTACATGACTTGTCTGAGCTGGCCCCTGACCCATATGGGAATGGCTATGATCAACACATGCGTGCCACAGGCATCGTGATCAACCCCTTATTCTGGAGAACTAGTACCTCAGAGAAAGATCACAGTTAACTCTGGGAGACTTTTATTAAGCCCTTGCCTTCTTCAATACACACATTTTTAAAGGTGTAAACACTACCTGAGGTCTTATTTAAAGCACCCCCAAATAAGGTCATAACATCAGGATTCAGGCAGAACACGAAAATTAAACCAAATGGAAGTATAAATCCCATGACGAGCGGAGTGAGCTATACACATGGAGAAGCAGCCATGGGCAAACAACTCAATGTCCAGTAAAGGACAGGAGAGGGAAGCAGAGGGGAATAAAGCAAATTACAGCCATAGACACGTGGGGCTGTTAGGTTAGTGTGGGGGTGGGGGGATGGGCTGGGGTGTGCGCCTGCTTGTGCGTGTGCGTGTGACGAGGTGTGTGGTGAACTCTCAATATCATCTAGCACCATCTGTTTAAGGGGCAGTTCCACCCTTCATTAGCATGAGGGAGGGGAGGGGGTGTGTCTTCAGGAATCCACTACACCCTGGTCCTCCATGGAACATTCCTTCTGGTGAGCCATTTGGGCTCCAATATTCCCTGGAAAAGAAAAGCTGTTTATCAGAAAAGGCTCATTAAGCTATAATGGCCTGGATGGGGGAAAAACAAGACTCCTCAGAGCAGAAAGGAAACTACAGAAGCACAACCTTGACTTTTCAAATCTAGCCTGTTGTTTGGTTTGCTTTTAAACCCATTCCCCATTTGCTTGATCCAATAAAACTAATACTTTCTAGCTAGGTTTAAAAGAAGAATCTCCCCTGGTTTATTAGTGTGCATTATGTTTCTACACCAAGTAATTAAATCACTGCCTTAACTAAAAAAAAAAAACAAAAACTGGTGTTTAATAAAAAGGCAATTTAATATAAGAAACTGCATTGCTGAGCTAGATAGAGGACAGCTCACCTCAGATGCTTGCCTTGCCAAAATCAGGACCCAAATTCAATTCCCCCAAACCAAGGTTTAAAAGAAGCCTCCTGTGGTGACATGCTTGCAACCCTCCCTGTATTAGGGAAACAGAGGCAGGCAGATAGATCCCTGGAGCCCACCAGTCACCCAGGCTGAGGAGCAATGCTTTCTCAAACAGCAAGGTGGTCAGCATCTGAGGACTGACAGCCAAGGTGGAGCTCCACCTTTCACTTGTTCTCTCTGCCTGTCCCTCTGTCTGTCTCTGTCTCTCCCTTCCAACAGAAAAATGACACCAAAATGAATCCACATTAAAGAGAGGAGCCCAACCCCAAGCTCACTCTGTGTTAACTGGACAAACTATGACTGACCAAACTGCCCTAGATACTCAAGAGTGCCCCAACACTTGTTCAACTGCTCAACATGGGTTCAACATCTACTATGTACCAGGCACGGGTTCCTACAGGTTAAAACAGAATCTCTGTTCACTCAAATAACTGGGCATCAGGTACACAGACGAATGAAAGTGACAGCCAAGTAAATATTGCAAAGTTTTAATGGCTGACACAATCCTAACCCAGGAGGGGCTGCCTATTCTACAGAGAAACTCAGGAAATCGCCCAAGTGGGGTTGGTCAGGTGGAGGAGTGAAGGCTCAAATCAAGAAGAGCCCTGGAGGACAAGGAAGTTGGAAATAAGTGTGGAAAGTCAGAAAGGTAAAAATATCCCTACAGAGACAGCACTGAACAGTTACTAGAAGATGTTACGATGGGTTGAGACATGACTGGATTAGGATCTGGTGTGAAACCTGGGATGAGGGAGACTCATGAGAAAGATCAAGGGCTGGAGTTTGGGAATGAGTCTCGACTTCTGGGTGGGAAAGGGGGAGCCCAGGGCCACTCATATCAGGGAGAAAATGAAAAATGGGTCTCCCCAGGGGTGCTGGCCCAGACACAATGAATCGCGGAGATTCAAATCGAGACATGCACGCAATAAACAGAAACCCACAGTGAGTCTATTATTACCCAGAATTATTTTCTGTCTGTACAAACATCAAGCTTTAAGGACTACTTGCATTTTATAACTTTTAAATACCTAACCTTCACACCTGATGGTGCTTTTATCACATCAGTATTTCCCAACCAAAGCTAAATTAAAGATGAAAAAGGAATTCTCTGAGACCGCAGCTTCAGCACCGCCCTCTGAAGCACAGCCTGTCTTACACAGCATGTGGATATGGCAAACCAACAGGAAGATTTGGGAGGTTCCTGGCCCTCACCCCGAACGCCCCCTCACAGCTGGCTCTACAGAGGACACAGGGATCTGCGGGCTCTGGCTTGGTGCTCAGAGCCTCTCTGTCTCCAGCCCTCACAGGTTGTTTCCTTTTTTTTTTTTTTTCCCGGAGCTGGGGACCAAACCCAGGGCCTTGCGTTTGCTAGGCAAGCGTTCTGCCACTGAGCTAAATCCCCAACCCCACAGGTTGTTTCCAAAGCAAGGAGATCTCAGTTTTGTTTTATCAATCAAGTTTAGGTATGTTTAGAAGTATGGAAGCAGCCTAAAAAAAGTCATAAGATGAACTTAATTTATTGCTAAGGAGACAAGCCCTACACTGTCCAGACTGTGGGAGAGGGGAGGTCTTAACATTTTGAGGATAGGACAGCCCTGAGTTCAGGTGAATGAAGAAGTAGGCTACAGCTTCTCGTGTACAAGTCTTCCTTGGGCCATAAAATCCACCTTCCCTGACTTGATTTTCTACAAACCTCTCAGAGCAGCCAGCATGGGATTCCTTATAAAACCTGCAAGGAGGCTCGTGGGCACAGCACCTTAGAGCCAGAATCCTCCGGATAACCATGGGTGGGGAGGGGGTGGAAAGGGAGCAAGATTTAATTTGAATACAATTCCTATTTGCCTGAGTCTAGTGCAGAAGTTCCAAGCTAAATAATCCACAATGGCCAATAGGACTCTGGGCTTGAGTCCCTTCTAAAAGACTCCTCTGATCTTCAAACAGAGTCATACAGAATTGAGCACACGAATGTTTCCATGTCATTACAACTGAGGTTTCAGACAAATGTCTTCCTTCACAGAAATTATTATAATGCGACACAATTTTAAAATGGCTTTTAAGAAAAAATTTGGATAAGCAGTGGTGGCACTTTCCCTTAATCCCAGCACTCGGGAGGCAGAAGGAGGGAGATCTCTGAATTTAAGGCCATCCTGGTCTACAGAGTAAGTTCCAGGACAGCCAGGATATATAGGGAAACTCTGTTTTAAAACAGAGAGGAAGAAATTAATTTGTATTGGGGCACATAACATTTACAAATCCTATAATGACATGCTAATAATTGAAAATCAAATATCTAATTATAGGATTACTATTAATACTATACCTAATAAACTCTGAGATAGGAAATATGACTGTGAACTAAAATTAAGTCTAAGATCGAATTAGAACACGTAAGTTTGACAGCTACCTATAAAATGGTGCCCATTGGCCCTGAGAAGTATTGATGCTCCCTTGGACTTCAAACCCTGCTTCCCCCACCGGGAACGGGCAAACAAACTGTGATGAGCATTATGTTGGACCGTCTGAGCTCTATTGCAAGGAGAAAACCCTGAAAGAGAGGGTGTCCAGGAGAGATCATATGTAGAAGTGGCACAGGCTAGCTTCATTCTTACGATATTAATATGAATTGTGAGATCTTATTTGTCTCCCTCTTTGAAAGATAACAGAAAACACTCACATTCAGAGACGGAGTTAGTCATCGAGTGGGTACCCTGACGTCCAGCTCACTGTTAAGACTTGTGATTCAGTACTTTTCCAAGAATCACACTTAGAAACCTAGTGGCTTTCTTTACTTCCCAAGGGACCTGCCGACGTGCTCTGCATGTGAATTATTGTCCTAGAGTGCATCCGCCAGCCTGGCCTGCCTCCACTCCCCACGGACCAACCACACACTTCTGGTACCACTACCTCAGGAGTAGGGCACAGTGACTACTGAGGTGACAGAGCTGTGACGCCCTTTCTTGGCCCTCTCCTCCTTCAACCTCACCTCCAGTCAATTAGGAAGGGTGGCTTGTTTCCCATTTCCAACTCTGTGGGTTGGTTTTTCCTTACCTGTCACTAGCCTCCTGATTATCAGTCCCGGCTGGGTCCCATCCCCTCAAGCTAGCCCAGAATTTAGTCTCCCGTTACAGCTCTGACAGATGCACACAATTCTTATCCAATTCCTCCAAAATCAAGTTCCATTTGTGGATTATATATCTGTCCCTCTCACATTACCACTGACCTCCTTCAAAAAAGCCACCTTCCCCCCACATCCACTCTGTATCCCCTGCGTCCCCAACTTGCTACATTGGTCCATCAACTCTCTCACTCTAGGGTGCATGACAGCTTGAGTCTCACTTATCTTTCTTATCTTTCTTAACAGATGCATAAAGTAGTTCTCTAGTATCATTTTTAAAAATCTTTTTGACCATTTTATTTACGCAGATGCCACTGTCTGGCTTGCAGGATCCTTCAATTCGTTTTTGACTCTCATGGCCTTGATATCCCTTCAAGAACATCTGGGCTAAGAAACTCTCCTTTTAACATCTCGGGTGTTCATCTTCTTGCATCTAGGTGAGGTTAATGGGATGGTAAGGCCCTACCTTAATTACATTTTAATCACCAGAGCTGAAAAAGGCCTGCCCCACAGAAGAAACTCTGTACCTCTCAGCTGAATGAACTTAGGCATGCATTTCCTCAAGCTGGTGTGGAAAAACTATGGACTAGTCAGTGACTAAATGTCTTAACAGAAAGAGGTTTAAAGACAAAGGACAAATGTCATTTAAATGGCTTCTCTGCAAGTGGGAGGCATAGTCGACAAGGAATGCTTTTGAGCAGCAGAATGGAAACTTATTTACAACCTGAAAGCATGGCCATTATTCAAGGAGCTCACAGAAAGAGCTTGTGCTGGCTGGAGAACTCTCTGTGTTTCTGATTGTGTTGGTCTGACTGACGCCTATGGAGTTGGGGCTCAGTGTTAACACTTCCTGCCCCACCCCAAACATTTTCTGAACTAACATATAAGAACCACACACCTGACCTGGCTCTCAGATATTCCAGACCTACACAACAGTCAGACAGCACTGTGCCCTCAGCCCTGAGCAGCAAGGGATGGTGTCCTCTGCCACTGCTGGTGACCAGAGACCAGGGCAAGCCAAGCACTGAGATACAGCACAGAATCATAGAGTGGGAGCAGCCTCGGGCATTAGATTTCCATCTACCCACACTCTCCAAGACTTAGGTGGAGTTCTTATCTCTGCCATCTCCCATCTCAGTTTTGAAGATGATTTTTATTTGTTTTGTTTTGTTTTTTGAGACAGCATTTCTCTGTGTAGTCCTGGCTGTCCTGGAATTCATCGTGTAGAGCAGGCTGCCCTTGAACTCAGAGATCCACCTACCTCTTCCTCCCGAGTGCTGGGTTTAAAGGCATGCACCCATCACCCAGCGAGAAGGGGGTGAAGTTAATGTATGAAGGCTAGAGAAAGTTTGTAAAAACAAAAAAAAAAAGTTTGTAGCAAAGGATGTTGTACCCAAGGAGTAGCTGTTAGTAAGGTTCAGTCCACTCCTTCAGACCCACCCTCCGACATTCTAAGACCTTCCTTATGCACACATCTGCTCATGCATTCATTCAGACATTCACTACGTCTCCGGCTTTGTGCTAAGCACAGAGCAGAGAGAGGAACAAAACAGACAAGGCTCTGTTCTCAGGGAGATTACCTTCTAGAAAGAGAGGAAACAAGAAGTACAAGCATGTGAATGAACAACAGATGAGCGGGTGATATGTGTTCTCATATGAGATAAAGACAGCGGACACAGGGTGATGAGAAAACTCAGTAACGGGGACCTTGTTGGGCTTTGGAAGAAGTGAGGGAACAAAGTTCCCAAGTGTTCATCCCAAGAGCTCCCTGGGCAGTGGGGTGGCTGATGAAGAATCAGCTTCACTAAATACGACAGACTCTGGGAACAGAGACCCAAGCTGACAGCCTCCTGCCCTTTGTCCTGGCCCTGCGTTCCTTTTCTTTCCCACAGAACCACAGACTGGACCCCTGGGATGTCTCTGAGCCTTGGGAAGTACAAAACACCTTTCCACATGAAGAATGAGGACAGGAGACAAGGGACAGCCTCAAAGAATGGCTGAAAGCCTGGTCCAAGTAAAATGAGCTTCTGTAAGGAGAGGCAAAAATTTCTCCCACTATACAGAATGCAAGCTAGTGACTATCCCCGGGCATGAGTGGGTAAGTGAAAGTTCTGGTGGGAGGGGCCAGGTCTGTGGCCATGGCCAGAATAGGGGAGGAGGTACAGAGAGAGAAAACAGGCGGTGGCTAGTCATCCCAGGACCCTACAATGTGGGATGAAGGCACTCGTGCCCAGCCTCACAACTGTGGCAGGTACAACTTAGAGGCTGTGAGTCCTGCAATGCCCAACTCTAAAGACTGCTGATTAAGAACTCAAGCTTGCTGAGATGGAGGGAGGCTCACATCTTTATAATTCCAGCACTTGGAAGACAGCAGGCAAATCTCCATAAATAGGAGGTCAGCCTGGTTTACATAGTTAAGTTCCAGGACAGCCAGAGCAACAGGGAAACCCTGTTTCAAATTCAAAAACAAAACAAAACAAACAAAAAACGAAACAAAACAAAAAACCCCACAAAAACAAAAACAAAAAACCTAGGCTTAGGTCAACATGATGGCTGCTAGTAAGAGCACTCACTGGCTGCTCTTCCAGAGCTCCTGAGTTCAATTCCCAGCAACCACAGGGTGGTTCACAACCATCTTCTGGTGTGTCTGAAGACACGTCAGTGTGCTCACACACATAAACTAAAATTAAAAAAAAAAAAAAGCCAATTCGCACAAGTGCCCTCTGCCTATCACGTGGACACTGTGGCACACCCGTCCGTGCCCACTCACATACACACTTTTTCTTTTTAACATACAGTGAACTTTTAAAGAGGTCTTGTCTGTTTCTTATTCCAGCTTGAAGGACACTGTCTCAGGTCTTGGATGGACTTCACCACAGACACTGGTGGAAACTTGGGAACGGTCTTTTTGTTTTTGTTGTTAGATGTACTTGTTCTGCATGTACAAACGTATGCATGATTTGCCTGCATGCATGTATGTGCAGCAAGGCATATGTTTATGTGTGCATACACGTGTTTGTAAACACACACTCTGCATTCGCGTATACATGTGTGTGGGGCTCTCTGAGCAAAGTATGGAGGCAAATGGAAGGTAATAAAGAGAGATGTATTGGAAGGACTAGAGAAGCGGGAAATTACTCCGGTCTCTGCAAACGTAAGCCTGTGACAGTGTCGGAGTTGGTGAACAGGCATGCCAGCAAGGCCCCTTTATTACTTACCTTATTTGAACTGAGCCTATATTTCCATTTAATTGCTTCTCTCATTTTCTTGGGCAATAATTATAAGACTAACTTTTCAAATAAAATAAAATTGCTTCTCTGTTCTACAGACGGTTATAGAACAGGTCAGAGCACGTTTTCCTAGTGCCTTGCTCCAGCCTCGGGCTTTCAGAACACTGGCTATCGTTAGGAGAAGTTCTTATCCCAGTACTTGAGCTGATTTCGAGGACAGCTTTCCTGACATGAAGACACTGCTCGTGGCTTCAGTTTCCCTGTTTATTAGATTAGTATTTGGCTAGTGTGCCTTTCTGTGTAGCCACCCCTCGGTGTGTGACAGTAAGAGAAATGAGGAATGGGAGTAGCTTAACCATTCAACAGGCTGGGGGCTGGAGAGATGGCTCAGTGGTTAAGATCACTGACTGTTCTTCCAGAGATCCTGAGTTCAATTCCCAGCAACCACATGGTGGCTCACAAACATCTGTAATGGGATCCAATACCCTCTTTCTGGTGTGTCTGAAGACAGCAACAGTGAATTCATATACATAAGTAAATAAATCTTTAAAAAAAAAATTCAACAGGCTGTACCAACATTTAGTTTCAAAATGTTCTCTGGTGACGCTCTAATATTAACCTAGTTACTAGCTAATCTCTGCCATTGGTCCAGGGAGCTATCACGGGTGCCATGAAGGAAAGAGCCTTTGTTCCACTTCATAACACATGAAAGCAAGTATCCTTTTATCCTTTTACTTGCTTAATATTTTGTGGTGTCCAATGATACTCTGTCGGGGTCCTGCGCTCCCCGGTCTTGAGTCTGATCGAGAAGCCCAGGGAGGGGGCTCGGGAGCAGGAAAGCCTGAGTACTTCTCCACCCCATTGGCACTGAGCTTGCAGCTGGCAGCAGTTCCTCTCGGGTTCCACCTCCCAATGGAAAACTGCTTCCACTGTGGTCCCCAGTTCCTGCTGGGCGGTTCCCCTCATTCCCCAGCCCCACAGGTGCTGCCTGGATTGTCTCCCTGTACTCCATCCTTTCTAGCCTTGGCGAGGAGCTAGTTGAGCAGGTAGCATAGTATCTGCCTTTCCGTCTGGCCACTTGGTTGTCCGGAGGAGGGCTCCTTGATCTCTAGGGAGTAGATATTGTACTTAGAAATACAAACAAAATAAACTCTGCAGGCTCAGTTCTTCTTGTCTGGCAGGCAAGTTTCTCAAACAGATATTTTCCTGACCACCGACTTCTGCTTGCATTAGGTTTATGTAGGAATGAAAGGATTTAGGGCAGAACTACAGACTAGAGGTCACTAGAGTCACAGCTTTTTGTGAGGGACCTTGAGCCTCATGGGCCTGAGTTTTAGCATGTAGTAGGTAGGGGACAAGAGTGATCTGACTTGTTCACTGCCTACATGGCTCAGACACAGGGCATTACATATTTCAGAAACTGCCGTTGTGTTACCAAGGCATTGTTGTGGTTATTATTATATAAGTTGACTCTGGTGAAAAGGAAAATGCTCTCTTCTCTGCTCGGCCTGACTGATTTTCAGCTTGATCTGTGCTGAATGTCACAGGTCACATGTACAATTCAATACCTGGCATAGCGGAGAGTGACACAATCTCTGTGGGCTGAGTTTGGCAACCCAGCTAGTTGCCAAAGCCTAGAGGGATAGGCAACTTACCAATGTCAAGGACCCTCTGCTTAGCAGTGTGCTGCCGGGAGTGCCAGTACTTCCAGTACTTCAGCTGTTCGTCTCGGTTTTTGTCTTCACTAAAGACCACCATCACTACACTCTGCAGGAGAGAAAAGCAGCCATTATCCTCTGCTGACTCACATGGTTGCCACTTCCGGTTCCCACTTCCGGTTCCCACTTCCGGTTCCCACTTCCGGTAGGCGGCCATTCTCCTCTGCAACTCACATTCTAACACTACACAGTTCCCACTACAGGCAATTCTAACATGGTGTGTAGCTTTTGTTATTTAAGAGCCAGGCATGGTGGCTCCTGCCTTTAATCCTAGCATTCATGAAGCAGAGGCAGAAGGATCTGAGTTTGAGGCCAGCTTAGTCTTCAGGGCAGCCAGGGCTACACAGAGAAGCCCTACTGTCCTACCCCCAAATCCAGAGAATGCAGCAAGAAAATACTTCAATGAGATAAGGTGTTTGTCCCAAGCCTGACGACCTGAGTTTGATTTTTGAGATAGATAGATAGATAGAAAGAGAACCAACTTTTGAAGTTACCTTCCTTGTAGGTATTTGTGCATGTATGCAGACACCCACATATACACACACAAACTGGAAACAGCGTTGATAGAAACAGAACCCCTTATCATTCCTACTACAGCATCATGACAACCAGATGAAGTAACCACTTGCACGGTTGTTATTTTGCAGGGTTAACTCAAACCCGAAAAGCATTTGGTCTACATTGGGAGTAAACATGTCTGTTAAATGGTGCCATTTGTAAAGAAGCAGCGCCTCTCTCTCTCTCTCTCTCTCTCTCTCTCTCTCTCTCTCTCTCTCTCATCTAGGAAAGTGCCTCAGGCTGGAGTGGAGCAGGTAACAAGAGAATTGCACAGGAAACAGAGAAATTAACATTGAGATAAAATCATATCGATAAACTTATTTCAAGTCGGATAAGTCATAATCCAAAAGTACAAGAGCAGCTATGCACGTCAATAAAACGTGGCTGTTCTTTACATGAGCGACAACAACTAATTCTATTTCACAGAAATAAGAATCTAAACATCACTTCAGTTCTAAATTACAAATGGACATCATTTGCATAAATTTACGTACACTTGCTGTCATTCTGGAATTAAGGTCGCCATGACCCTTTCGGAGGCTCCAGAATGATGGGTCTATAGATACGAGGTGCCATACCTGGTTCAGATCCCATTCTCAGCAAAATGGACAAAAGGAGATAAAATTTCCATTTTAACCAATTGCTTTTGGTTATTAATGCTTTGGGGTTTTGTTTCGGTTTATTGTTTGGGAGGGGTGTGTGTGTGTGTGTGTGTGTGTGTGTGTGTGTGTGTGTGTGATTTTGATTTTGATTTTGATTTTTCCAGACAGGAGCCCTCTCGGACTGGCTGCACTTTACACACAAGGCTGGTCTCAAACTTTCAGATATCTGCCAGCCTCTCTGTCACCGCACTCAGTTTTAGATTTCCATACTAGAAGACTTCCATGATCCCACCAAAGTGGAACCATTGGGAAAATCCAAACTGATGTCACTTACATGGCTGCCACCTTTTCAGAGTGATGGCTGTGGAGCTCTTACAAATACGATTAAACTGTATTGCACGTGAACTCCTAGACACCCATGTCTGGATCGAGACCCAAGGAGAAATCTCTCACTTTTTATCCCTCCAGGGAGCACCACAGAGCACTGTATCTAGTTGTACTTGGTTTTCTTGGTGGTGCTGGGAATAGAACCTGAAGCCTCACAGACTAGGACTAGAGACCCCCCAGTCACACACAGCATCATGCAGCCCACCCTTGTGCCTAGCAGAGTTAGTCCAGAAGCCAGTAGCTTGGCCTTTACCCTAGCAATCAATCCCTCCCATCTTGGTTACCTCACTTATTAGCTTTTGAAAGCCAAGTTTTCTTATGTATGGTACTGTAATAGAACAGTGTGCTTCATCATCATTATTAATAAAAGGGGCTGTGGCTTAGTTTCAATAAGCTATTGGACATCCAGTGCCAGTGCAATTCCTGATGAGGAAGACACCATCACTGGGGGACTTGTTGATGCAATGCATTCTTGTTGATACCGATGTCCTCCTCCATGGTCCTGGCCACGGAGTTGGAACACATTGATGTCACAACAGACTGAACCTTGGGCACCTTTTGACTGCCAGTGGCTCACCTTACTTGGGAACTTGGCCTATATGTGGTAAGGGCACTGTGCTCTGGACATGCCATGGTTCCCTGCTTCTTAGTAGGACGTATCCATGGACAGAGTCTGGGGACCACAAATACAGTGGCATGGAGCAGTTTATAAGACAGCAGGAAAGTCTCTCAACACTTTTCTAACCTCTGCTATAAGTTATTTTTAAGTAAAGATAAATTTCCTGTCACCTCCCTGTTAGCAGTAGCAGGCATGCTGGGTGACTGGCATGCTTCCAAAGCAGACTGACAGTGACAACTCCAGTGTCATTTCCCACAAGTGAGATTAATACCCATGAATCTAAAGGCCCCCAGGCTGCCGCTGGTGGGGATGATACCTTGACTTTTGAATCCCGGGTAAGCCAGGGGCTGCAGAAGGCTTTGTAAGGGCTGTAAATGTGCTCTGCTCCGCTGTGCCCACAAACATACCCTGATCAACAGATCAGCTGACAATAGTTACACAGCCTACAAGCCGTGAGGGGGCAAGAGGATCCCTTGGACACCGTGAAAAAGCATGTTCAGCCAAGCTGCTCCCCTGGGGACTTACTGGTTACTGATTAAAATGATAAACTATGAGCAATAGGTTCTCTTGCACCAAACTTTCTGAGTTATTCATTTTGGAACTTTTCTCCATGCCATCCCACAGGTATGCTAGGGAGCAGAGAAATGGGGCCCGTACCCTGACTTTGCTGATGGGGTGTCGGAAGCATTTGTTGTCTCCAGTCTCACTGAGTGTTATGGCATAGAATTGTCCTTTGTTGAGGTAGGTCATGGGGCCCTCCCCCTGCTTCTGCCGGAGAGATTTGGTGGCTTCCAGGGTGTACTGAAATGTACCACTGTGAAGAGAAAACAGACTCGTCAGTTCACTAACTGGACATTCCTCCGTTCCCGTTCCCGAGCAGTTTCATGTCAACAGTATTTTATGCAAATATTAACAAATATTACTATGTTACAGACAAAATACAGAATACAGCAAAAGGAATGAGTCCAAACCAAAGGCCAGTGCTGGTGCAATATACATTTTTTAGCTGTGGCCCATAAACCTGATAGTTTTAAGTGGGGGAGAAAGTCCAGGATGTGATGGGCAAACTCCCACCAGAGAACCCTGGGTAGATCTTGGGAATTCAGCCTTAGACAGAAGCTCCACTTTTGTACTAAGAACAACAGCAGCACTTCCCCTCGGCCTCTGCATTTGCCCAGTTTTCTTTGTATCTGGCCACAAATGCCCTGGAGCCTTAGCTTGGTTATGGTCGTACACCTCTGACTCCTAATATGACATCACAGCATGTGCCGTAAAACTGGCCCATTTCCTGTTTGGAAACCTACAGTAGGAGTTGTGCTGAAGCTACTCCAATCAGGGGCTTATGTGTGGCGGCTCTTGACAAATGGCTCACTGCCTGGCTTTACAAATAAAGTTTATTGGGACAGTAGTATCTACTGTTTTCTGGCTAGCTCATTCCAGAAAAGGCTGAAGATCTTTGCCCAAATACTTCCTCTCATATTTTTAAGATGCAATTTATAAGACAAAATCATTGATTTTTCTAATTGTTTAAAATTAATAATAGGTGGAAATCATGACTTTTTTATTCAATTTGTTCTTTCAGAAATGATTATTTTGGTTAAACTGTGGGTTAAGCCACAGAAGTGGGCCATTAATAAACTCAATACTTTCTGAATCACCAATCCCTCTCTACTGGGTTCAGTTATTCACCTTGGTCTTCAAAAGACTTGGAGCAAAAATTATTCACAAATGCCATCTTTTAAAATATCCCACTTACAGAACTAGAGGGACTCTACTTTCTAATATTTTTGAAATGTTATTTATCTTTTAGTTATAAATCATTTAAAGTTTAAAAAAATTCCTCTTATTTGATAAAAAAAATCTGAAGTTTGGAGCTGTAGAGATGGCTCAGTGGTTAGAGCACTGGATACTCCTTTAGAGGACCCAGGTTTTATTCCCAGGACCAACATGGCAGTTCACAATCATGGGCACCATGGTGCACAGGCATACAGGCAGGCAAACACTAGGCATAAAACAATGATATAAGAATGTTTAAAGTCTGTCAGTTAAACACATCTCTTGCTGACCTACCTCCCCGTCTGGTCATATGTATACTCATCAGCACCAACAGAAGTACTCCGAAATTTCTGAAAGTTTTAAATGGTAGAATTAATACAAACAGGCTGAGCATACATATATATTACAAAACAACAGAAAAAGCAAATGTACAATAATAACAACAGTTGTAGAAGTATATTCTATTCCCAATTCATCATTCCATCACCTCCTGGAAAAGGAAAATCAGTGCAGTTCCAAGATATGTGCAGGTGCCACGTGCTGAGCCTTCCAACAGATCGGTCATTTTTTTTTCCAATTTCAGGTTGTCTCTAACACTTTATTTTAAACATTACAGAATCAAAGTTAATGGCAAACCAATTACAGAGACGAGATGACACAGCAAGAAGTCTAACGGGGTGGTTAGAAGCATCATTTCTAGGGTAGGACCATCAAGAATCAAGTGATAGCTAATTTATCTGAGACTTATTTAAAATTGTGAGGTATATTCTCTGTTAAACATCTACTCATAGTTTGATTACATTAAACAGACTAGCAAAATACAAAAAGCATGATACATACAGCAGACATTTTATACGTGTACTGAGTACTAGTAAATAACAACATCTTAACTCTACCAGGATCCTCTAAGCATCGCTGCTAGCAGATGTGTTCAGAGTAGATTTTGAGAGAAGACTATAAGGATAGTGTTACACAAACAGCAACCTAATCCTGGTGAGTGTGTGTGTGTGTGTGTGTGTGTGTGTGTGTGTGTGTGTGTCTTTACATTTTAGACAGTTTCACAATTTGATGCCGAGGTAGGTGAGACAGCGTAGGATGTGAAGCATGTGAAAGTCCTCCAAGCCTGAGGACTTAAGTTTGATACCCAGATGCCACAAAATGGAAGAAGAGGACTGACATCTGTAAGCTGTCCTCTGACCTTCACACATGTCACCGCCCATGCTCACACAAGATCCACACAACTCTTGACCTATTAAGCAAATATTGAGCAAGTGTTGGTGATGGGGCATACCCACATGTTGTTCCCATACATAGATATGTGGTCGTTCCTCTGTGACCCTTTCCTTGAGTTCTGTCTGAGGAACCTCCTCCTTACTCTCATTTCCAATGTTTCAAGAATTCCCTTCCTCAGGAGAGGGTCTCACAGCTATTTTCAGATGTTCTTCATAAACCACACCCACCACCTCCAGAATTCAGCATGCAGTTTCTGCATTTTCTGTTGACATATTCACAATTCTTATCTGGTCTTATTCCTCAGATCCAAAAAGACAATCCTTCCTGAGCATTTACCCAGCCACATGACCCCATGCACACTGTACAAATATTGGTTTATTGAGTAATCGTGACAAAGAATCAAATGTATTAGTTTGTATCTCTTTTGCAATCAGTCAGTCTGAAAACCCTTCCGTGAGAGTTTTCTAGGGCTTTACCATTTGTTTGGCGTTTGGCACCAGAAGAAACATAGAAATTGAATAAGACTCTGTCTTAGCCTCAAATAATGAAAAAAAAAAAAAATGGGGGGGGGGGGGAGTTGGAGAGATGGCTCAGCAGTTAAGAGCTCTTCCAGAACTCCTGAGTCCAAATTCCCAGCAACCACGTGGTGGCTCACAACTATCTGGGATGGATCCAAATCCAATGCCCTCTTCTGGTACATCTGAAGATAGGAACAGTGTACTCATAGACATACAGTAATAAATATGGGGGTGGCGGGGGAAGGGGGGAGGCTAGAGAGGTTGAGAGCACTGACTGGTCTTCCAGAGGTTCTGAGTTCAATTCCTAGCAACCACTTGGTGACTGAAAACGATCTGCAATGAGATCTGGTGCCTTCTTCTGGCATGTAGACATATATGCAGGCAGAACACTGTACGCAATAAACCTTTTTAAAAAATTGGTCGAGAGGAATAAATTCACATAAGAAGCAACAGCAAAGTAGACTAGAATACAACAGACTACTATGCACGGAAGTCCATGTTGGATCGTGCATTCGTTCTTGTATCTATCCTAGAGGAATAGCGTAGAGGGGGTGTTAACAGGAAAAACAGAAAATGTGTGCACTTCCCATCATCAGTCTTTGGTCTGATTCCAAAGTTAAGAAAAACCTGGGTTGACAGAAGGGACGGAGAGAAATTAACCAGGTAAAGAGAGGCACCCTGAGTTGAGGCGAAGCAACCGGTACAAACATGGACAGAATGAGAAGTGGGTAATTGATGGTCTGAGTCTCACAGTCCAGTGCAGTAGCTGTTAGCCATGTGTGCTACCTGAACTCAACTTAACAAAGCCTTAATCGTTCAGTTGCCCAGTCAACTAAACACACGTAAACAATAAGCTGTTAAATCTGGCTACCAAACTTACCCTATTGGAAGGCACAAAAGAAAACGTTCATTGTTAAAATAAGTTTGAATTAGGAAATTTTGACTTTAATAGGGAGGATGAGTTTCCAAGGTTTGTGCTTCAAGGACGCTACAACAATGCCAACAACTACTACTTCATGAGCAGGGCTGCATGAAGCTGCGAGTCCGTGTGACTGTGATGGCATACATGAATCTCCTGTGCCATCTCACATGGCAGCCTACGGATAGGACAGTAAGCTTAACACATTGGACTC
Organism: Rattus norvegicus; assembly: GCF_021556685.1. Taxonomy (NCBI): domain Eukaryota; kingdom Metazoa; phylum Chordata; class Mammalia; order Rodentia; family Muridae; genus Rattus; species Rattus norvegicus. Next base: position 78,133,246 of record NC_141540.1, on the reverse strand, counting down.
ATGAAGGCCCTGCTTCTACTCTCTCAAATGATGTGAGAACATATGATGCTGTGAGAACTTAAGACTCTCAAACACTGAAAATTAATGCAGACAAAACAGAATTCTGCCCTAGTACATAAATGTCTATGTACATGAGAAAAAAAAGAAAAGAAAAAAGAACAGCTAATGCCAAGTGTGTATGGTCGGACTGGTGCCGCTACAAGTTCAAATGTTAAATAATGGCCCCCAAGATCTACTGCACTCCCTCCCCATAGGGAGATCCTCATATCTCAGGAATGCCAGCTTTTGTTGTGTAAACCTTGCCACTGGGCAAAAGTTCCGGGGCTGGGTCTTAGGCAGGGATGAGGAGGAGAGGAACAGAGAGAAGTCTCCATGGGGTAGGTGGATCTTGAGTGAATGGCCATGAGGGCCAGCCTGTTGGGGTAGGAGCCACTCTGTCCGAGCATGGCAAGTGATGTCTCAGGGAACGCCACAGGGAAGTAGACAAAATAGCACAGAGGGTTGCTATCTGCCCAGCTCTAGTGCTTTAAGGCTTACTGTAAATCTGAAGGTTTCTGTGTCTTTTATCTGGTCTGAAGCAGGGTAGAAGCCCCTAATAGATATTTAGACACAAAAAGGGGCTACAGCAAAGCCACAGAATGTTAACCACAACACAAGTGGGTGGTTATCTTCAATCTTAAATTTTCTTTAATCTCCTTCTATATCTTTATAATCTTTTTTAAAACTAAGAGAAGCCAGGTGGTGTGGCACATGCCTTTGATCCCAACACTCTGGAGGTGGATTTTGTTCTATGAGTTCAAGGCCAGCCTGATCTACAGAGCAGGTTCCAGGACAGGCAGGGCTGCACAGAGAAACTGCCTCAATAAATAAATAAATCCAAATAAATAAATAGTAAGTAAGCAATCCACTTATTAAACATCGCACTCATTTACGTGGTCACTCGATAGGCTGCATAAACATGATTTAGGATTGAGAACTAGAATCCAAATGCCTAACTGGGGGTTTCTGATCACGGTTGTCAGCCTACCACTTCATGTGAACCTCTGAGTAGTGTTTATAGCATGATAAAAAGACCAGCAGACACAGATCACTGTACCTTGCCACGGTTTCATGCAAATTCTACAGATTCCACACTCATCTGAAGTTGGTAAAGAACATGTGTGTATAGTGGGTATAGAAACCACATGTAGGGCTGGAGAGATGGCTCGGTGGTTAAGAGCACTGACTGCTCTTCCTGCGGTCCGGAGTTCAAATCTCAGCAACCACATGGTGGCTCACAACCACCTGTAATGGGATCTGATGCCCTCTTCAGGTGTGTCTGAAGACAGCTACAGTGTACTCATATATATATAATAAATAAATGTTTTTTTAAAAAAAAGAAACCACATGTAAGTGCAGGTTCATGATCATCCACATATAAGTGCAGGCCATGACCAACCTCATACAAGTGCAGGCCATGACCAACCTCCTGTAAGTGCAGGCCATGACCAACCTCATGTAAATGCAGGCCATGACCAACCTCATGTAAGTGCAGGCCATGACCAGCCAGCTCAAAACAACTCAGTGGTATTTGGGGGGACTTTTCTTTCATATATTCTTTGTCTGGACATTTTTAATATTTTTCTAACTTTACTGATCCTTGGCTTAAATATTATGGTTTTCAATTTTTTTATGTTTTTATGGGTTCTCTCTCTTTTTTTTTCCTCACTCCCCCTTGTGTGTGTGTGTGTATGTGTGTGTGTGTGTGTGTGTATGCAGGTGTGTGCTTATGTATTTGTGTGCACATGTGCCCACATGTGTATGTGTCTGTCTACACGTGTGTGATGTGTGTCTGTATGTGTATGTGTGTGATGTGTATATGTGTGTTGCATATGTATATATGTGTATGTGTTTCCTATGCTTTTTCTTTAGACTTTTTCCCTCCCTTCCATCTGTTTACCTTGTTTTATTCTGGTTTGTTTGTTTCATTTGCCTTATCCTTTTCTAAAGAGGAGAAGTCATGGTGTTTGATGAGTGGGCAGGTGGGGAGGATCCAGCAGGACATGAGGGAGAGAAACAGTGATCTGAACATACTACATGAAGAAAAAAATCTATGTTCAGTTAAGATGTGTGATAGTGTATGTTTGACCCTTGCACATCAGCTATTTTTGTTTCTGGGTTTTAGGAGGCTTCCTGCTGTTGTTTGTTTCTTTGTTTGTTTGTTTGTTTGTTTGTTTGTTTTTCAAGACAGGGTTTCTCTGTATACCCCTGACTGTACTCAATCTGTAGACCAGGCTGGCCTCAAACTCAGAGATCTGCCTCCCTCTGCCTCCAGAGTGCTCATGCCAGCATAGTTAAAATGGCTATTAGCATTCTAGTTTTGTTCTTGAGGTGGGAGGCAAAGAGAAGACACCTGCCAAGAACAGTCCACAAGAGACAAGAATTCTTTATCTGTGGGGAAGTCAACTAAGTCACACAGCTAAGCCATGTGATTGATGCCTTTCCCCACTCACCTCTGTTCAGTTATACGGAGCATTCTCTTCACATCAGCTGGTAAGCCACATGCCATAGTACTATATTAACGAAGTTCGGGGCTGGAGAGATGGCTCAGTGGTTAAGAGCACTGACTGCTCTTCCAGAGGTCCTAAGTTAATCCCCAGCAACCACATGATGGCTCCTAACCATCTATAATGAGATCTGATGCCCTCTTCTGTTGTGCAGGCATGCATGCAGGCACTGTGTACATAATAAATAAGTAAATCTTAAAAAAAAATAGAATAGTTAAATAAATTAAATACAGATTTATAAATGAATAGATAGATGATAGATGATAGACAGACAGACGACAGACAGATGACAGACAGACTCCCAAGGCTCGGATGTGGCTCACACTTGCCTAGTATGTGCAGGGCCAAGTTCAATCCCCACTACACCATGTGCTAGCCATCACGGTGCTAGAGATGTCGGTGACAGGACATCACAACCAAGGTTAGGAGCCCATGCTAGTTCCTGGCTTCCTAACATTTGATACTTCCGGTGTAACACAAACACTGACTGACATAAGAGAGGCAACATCCTCAGCTAATCACCACGTTCACACAACACAGCTACTCAAGGAAGCTGCAGCACTTCTGAGCAAAGACACCCCTAGCAGCAGTGGCAGACTCATGTCATCTACAGAGCAACAATTACAGAGATGCCCACGTTCTCATTGCATTTTTGACAAGATCCAACCCAACCCCCACCTCCTCATACTTTCCAAATGAACATTGTCAACTCAGCCAGAGGCAGACATTTCTGTAGTTTACTGAAAAGAAGTACTGGTTTTTAGACAAGTTTTCCTCAATCAACTTTTCCTGGTGAACAACTTCACACTCATGTTCTCAACCACCTGGCGAGGAGATGACTAGACATCATGGATCCGTAGAGATCACAGGCCCACAGATCACCGACTCAATTCACCTCAGCAGAAATACAATCAGCAAAGCAAACACTGACTTCGCTGAGAGGAGAGAACAGCTGACTGGAGTGTCAGCTTCCAACAAGTTTGCTAACTCAAGGACTTCAAAATAAGCCCCCAGTACAATAGCTTCCTCTCACAACCTTCTTTATCTAAACCATGCTCACATCTGATAACATATACAGGTCCACATCCACACATCCTTCCGTAACTAACAGATATCTGTACACCAATAACAACCTTCCCGTGGAAAATCTGGAGCGTCCTGTGGGACTGAATGATGGTTCAGCTACTTGGTTTTCTCCAACAGCTCCCTGAGTACTTGGAGAATCAAGTATTCAACACTATCAGACCACGAAATCCTTTACTTCGTTTAAAAACTACAAAAGGTCATTGTTGATCTTACATGATGTCACATACTAAGCAGAATGGCAGATTTTTTTCCCCTTTTTATTACAAGGTCATTAAAAGTGTAGTTGTACAACTCCCAAATTTAAAGAAATACGATAGCCCCTAAGGGCAGAGAATTTCTTAGCTCTGATTAAGGTCACTCTGGAGTTCACAGAAGGTAGCAGCACTTATAAGCATCTGGTGCCAGCAGTGGGTGGAAGGGTTACCAGTGTCCCTTTGAGAGCTACAGTGCTGGCCAGCATGTTGTGTCTCTGGTCCCTACCAGAAAGAGAAACAGTATCTGTAGAGATAGACAAGGAACACTACAATTTTAAACAAACATTGAGTGGGCCATTGTCTCGTGCAGTAGAGTTACTGAGACTCTGTAAGACCACAGACTCTTCTCCAGGACTGAGAGGTGAGAGTCAAGGAGACAGGCGTTGGAGAGGACACTTTGCCTACTGGCTGCAGTGTCTAATATTAGTACCCTTTCTGCCTTACCTTCCTCACTAAGAAAACACAGATGACAATCATCATGACTGTCACTCAGAATGTTGCTGCTGTGCTGTGACATGTAAGAACTTGATCTCCAACACCGGAGTGTTGAGAGATGGGTCATGAGGGCATTCCTCATGAACAAATTAACTTCAAGAACTGAGAGTGAATTTACTAAGGAAAGGAAAGGCTGTCACAAAAGCAAACTAGCCATGTATCACACACATATATAGTCATCTATCACATATATGCAGCATAGCCATCTATGACATGTATGTAGCCTAGTCATCTGTCTATCACATGTATGTAGCCTAGTCATCTATCACATGTGTGTAGCTTAGCCATCTGTCTATCACATGTATGTAGCCTAGCCATCTATCACTTGTATGTAGCCAAGCCATCTATCACATGTATGCAGCCTAGCCATCTGTCTATCACATGTATGCAGCCTAGCCATCTATCACATGTATGCAGCCTAGCCATCTATCACATGTATGTAAGCCTAGCCATCTATCACATGTATGCAGCCTAGCCATCTATCACATGTATGTAGCCTAGCCATCTATCACATGTATGTAGCCTAGCCATCTATTACATGCATGCAGCCCATTCACCTTCTGCCCTGTAACAATATAACTAGCCATCATCAGATGTGGCCTGGCTGTTGGTGTTTCTGTCCCAGTGACTCTGAACAGGAAGCCAGATAAGGGCACTCAGCATCTGCCTCTCCCTGGGAAACCAGCCGGCCCCCATGTCCTACTTTTACAGGCCCAGATAAGCTGAAAATCAAAAAAGCCAATGACTTATTTCTCGTTTGAGGCACTGCTCCTGGATGACAGAAAAAGCACATGTTCATTGCCCATTCTAGGTCAAGAATCGGAGAGGTGGCCCACAAAGAGATCATCTACGAAGATTTCGTGGCAAGTAAGTGGACACAAGGACACATCTCGGTAATCCACGGGAGCTCCAGCCTTGCTTCCCACTGTGAGACGGCTCAGCATCAGTAGAGGCCGCCGAGTCTGACAAGCTGGGTTCAAGCTCCAAGAGCCACATGGGGGAAAGAAAGAAAGGACTCGGGGGGGGGGGGGGGGGGCTGGGGATTTAGCTCAGTGGTAGAGCGCTTACCTAGGAAGCACAAGGCCCTGGGTTCGGTCCCCAGCTCCAAAAAAAAGAACCAAAAAAAAAAAAAAAGAAGGAGTGAAGAAAGAAAGGACTCTCAAAAGTTGTGCTCTGACTTCCCTCTGTTGTGCACACATGAAAGCATATACACACATGCATACCAAATAATAATAATAATAATGATGATGATGATGATGATGATGATGATAACAATAATGGTGATGATGATGATGATGGGAAGCGGTAGTTCACACAACCAAGGAAGTCTACACAGAGAAGCCTGTCTAAAAAACAAAACAAAACAAAAACCCATAATAATAAATTAATAATACTAATAATGATAAAATAAAAGCAAAGTTTGAGCCAGATGTACTGGTGCATGCTTTTAATCCTAGCCGTGGAGAAGCAGAGGCAGGTGTGGATCTCTGTGAGTTTCGAGGACAGTGTGGTCGACATATAGAGTTCCAGGACTATAGATAAATCCTGTCTCAAAAAATAAATAAATAAATAAATTTAGGAAAAACTATAAAGTTATTTTTAAGTGGATCAGAAAACCACCTCTAAGGGGAGAAACAACTCGCTCTCTAGAGATGAACAAGAAAATTGTTGAAATGTTAGTTTAGCTGCTCACAGGAGAAAATTGCTGACACATTGGTTTAGACACATACACACACACACACACACACACACACACACACACACACACACACGAACATACAAGAGAAAACTGTTGAGACACTGGGTTAAAAAATCTTAACATTTAAAAGCAAATTTGATTAGATAAAACTTTTGTTTATATACCTATAGTCTTTAAATGACATAATTAAGAAAACAAAAGGACTCTGGGATTAAAAGAATATAGATGATATCTATTCCTATTACCTTAAGAACCCTTTACAATTTAATAAAAGAAACATAAATTGCCCAGACTTTAAGATACAAGGAAAAGCGAATCACAATGAAACAGTACACCGCCTCACAAGATATCAGAGAAATGCAAATTGAAACCAGAATGGACACCAAATAGTCACTAAAATACCTGAAGTTAAGCAGACTAATCCTACAAGTATTGGCCAGGGTGTGGAAAACAGAAGTGACTGTTAACGTCACTGAATGAAACTAACTCATAAATGCTATATGCATGCACCTGGCAATGCACACAGATACCCACACAAAATGCACGGCTACACCTTACTAAAACATACGCCAGTCTGTTTAGAAAAGCATTCAGCATAACCCCAAACTGAAAGCCAGCAAACAGCAATTAACGGCTTCTTAAATAAATTGTGATATGCACTCACCTTGGAATACTGACCCGCAGTTGAAAAACTATTTACCCATAGGAAAAAGTAAATATAAATAAACAAACCAAAAACTACGATAAATGAAAGAAGACAATGTAAAAGATTATATTCCATTCGATTTCCATGGAATGTTAAAAGAGGAAGCACTACAATGAGAGTCAGATTCCTAACTGCCAGGAGCGAAGAGAAAGCAGAGGTGAAGGTCAGAGAGGCTCCTTTTAGGGTAAAAAACGTTCTAGGTTGTGGTTCCAACAAAGTCTGCTCAGACGTAAATAATTATCAAATTTCTAAGTTTATGCGTTTAGAAAATGTGAATCTAGTGTGACATTTGTGGGCCTGAGAGGAATTTTACCTCTCGGTCTGTCAGAAAGGACACACAAAAGCCCACTGGGTGGCAAATACAACCGATGTTGGGGTCGTCAGTCTGCCAAAAGCTGCCAAGAGCTACACCACTTTTACAAAAAGAATGGACATGCAACATTTCTAGTGTCTACCATGGAAAGTTCAAAAAAGATCAAGGAGATAAAGCCTTTAAAGCCGGAAGTTCCACATAAGCTTCACTTAACCCCTCATAAAAACTTAAAACAAAATAACACCTAAGAGACAAGACAGGAACGTCCCTCCGCGTGTTTCAAAATACCAAATCACCAACAAAGCATTAAAAATAACGAGAGTGGATAAACTCGATTTCATTTAATCTCGTGAATGGAAAGTGGAGATTAGTAGGGTGCTCTGGGCTGGGAGCGGGGCTCACCTCCGGGGCGCCGTCCTTGAAGCTCTCGCTGTAGGTGCTGTCGGGCGTGCTGCGCTGGTCGTCCTTTAGATAGGAGCTGTGGCTGGCTATGGAGGGCAGGTCATACTGAGTCTGTTCAAAGATAACCACGCGCTGCTCCTCGCCACCGTCCGCGCGGGGATAGTGCACCGGGGGCGCCATGAACACGGGCGTGAAATCCTCAGCTTTCACCACCGTGATGCCCGACACGGGGATGACGGCGGGGCTCTCAGTGATGGACACGCTGTACTGCTCACGCTTCGAATTCTCCATGTGGTCTTGACTCAGGCAGAGGTTCACAGGGACGGTCTTCAGAACCTGCACTCGGTTCTCGCCTCCGCTCAAGTTGATCTGGGCTTCGCTGGTGCCAAGACAGTTTCTGTGTTCAGACCGGTGACAGGATAGAATAAGAATAAAGCGCCACTTCAAAAACTGACTAAAAAGTCGGAGAGATGGCTCAGTGGTTAAGAGCACTAACTGCTCTTCCAGAGGTCCTGAGTTCAAATGCCAGCAACCACGTGGTGGCTCACAACCATTTATAATGGAATCTGATGCCCTCTTCTGGTGTGTCAGTTACAGTGTACTCATATATAATAAATAAATAAATCTTAAAAAAAAAAACTGCTTTAAAAAAAACAGTACAGGGGCTGGAGAGAGCAGTTAAGAACACAGACTCTCTTCCAGAGGACAGGGGTTCAATTCCAGCACCCGCAAGTCAGCTCACAAATGTCTGCAACTCCAGTTCAAGGGAATCCCATACCCTCCCTAAGCCATCCCTAAGCCATTCAGGCAAAATATCAATGTACATAAAATCAAAATAAATTTTGGAACAATCAACCAATTCAGGCAGCCATCCGGTTATATCAGGAGCAGAAGGACTGACAGGAACTTCACAATGGGGTGTAATGGATCTTTGTCAGTATGCGTGTTCCTGGGTGGCAAATACAGTGAAGTCTCAACCCTCCATGAAACACACATGCTACTTTAAAAACATAAAAGGTAGGAAGGTGGTCCTAAACCTATCACTGACTTCTAACTTTCAGCTCTCAGGAGGTAAAGCTGGGAAACTGAATATCAAGTAAGGCCAGTAAGACGAGGAGGCAGGTTCCCTTAAGGACAAGGGGAATTTATCAACAAGGCAGAAGCACAAGAAGAGGAAGAGTGGAAGGAAGGGCTGGTCTAGATAAAAAGGGACTTTTTCTTTTTTTTTTTTTTTTCTTTTTTTTTTTTTTGTTCTTTTTTCGGAGCTGGGGACCGAACCCAGGGCCTTGCGCTTCCTAGGCAAGCGCTCTACCACTGAGCTAAATCCCCAACCCCTAAAAAGGGACTTTTAAAACACTAACAACCAGTCCTGCATGATAGCTCATTCCATTAATACTAGCACTCTAGAGGCAGAGGTAGGTGGGTCCACAAGTTCAAGGCCAACCTGGTCTGTGTAGGAAGTTCCAAGCCAGCCAGGGTTACATAGCGAAACACCATCTTAAATAAATAGAATGAGAACACCTAAACCTCATAGGTAAATATTATAGGGTGCTATTTGGGTCATAAATAAATCAAAGTATGTATGAGGCATATGTAACATTTGAGGCAGCTGACTAGAGACTGTGAATTTGGCAGTATTTGATATTGTTAATTTAAGTGTTGACAAGGTTTTAAATTTATGTAATAAAATGTTCTTAGTGTCAGAGATTCAAGTAAGAAGTAGAGAGAATAATTTGACAGTGGGATTCTTGTCTGCATCTTGTGGGTTTGGGGGGTTTTGTTTGCTTGTTTGTTTATTTTGCTTTGCTTTGCTTTGAGAACAGGGTTTCTCGGTGTAACAGTCCTGGCTGTTCTGGAACTTGCTCTGTAGACTAGGCTGGCCTTGAAAACACAGAGATCAAGTTGCCTCTGCCTCCCAAGTGCTGCGACTAAAGGCATGCACCACCACTGCCCAGCGACAGTGGGATTTGGAAGGTGGTGGAAGGGAGAATAGGGATCAAGGGAGACTAGCAAATCCTATCACCACTGTATACTACATGGGACAGAGCTCGGTGCACTGTTCTCTGCACTTCTGTCCTAGACAGGGAGTCTCAAAAGGAGAAAAAGACCACGCAGCAGCTCATGCTGCAATTGGAGCAGTTAGGATGGTTTGGGAGAACTACTCAAGTTTGAGGCCAGCCTGGGCTACTTACTGAATTCCAGGCTAACTTGGGCTATGGAGTGAGACCTTGTCTCAACCAGAGAGAGGAAAGATAGGCATGGTAATTTGAAAAGTTGGTAGGATGTTTCTCACTATTCTGTGGAACAAAATAAGAAATTATCATTATAATATTTTCATCAAGAGAAATAACAGTTTATGAATTATTTCAGCACTTAATTACTTTAGGGTTTGAGGAAATCTTTAAGTAGGCTTAAGTAGAATGATCTCATTGACCACTTCTGTGGTACAGAGAAAGAAAATGATTTAGAAGGTTAAGTTTTAGCAGGATATAATGAAACACTTGCATTTAAAGAATTTGGGTGAGGATTAGATAGTAATGAGGAATTGTGATTACTATGAGTGTTTGTGTGTGTGTGTGAGTGTGTGTATGTGAGTGAGTGTATGTGTGCGAATGTGTGTATGTGAGTATATGTGTGTGGGAATGTGTAAGTGTGTGTGTGTATGTGTGTGTGAGTATATGTGAGTTTGTGTGGGAATGTGTGAGTGTATGTGGTGGGTGCGTGAGTGTGAGTGGGTGAGTGTGAATGAGTGTGTGAGTATGTGTGTGCATGTGAGTATATGTAAGTGTGTGAGTGTGTGTGTGTATGTGAGTGGGTGTGAGTGGGCAAGTGTGTGTATGTGTGTGTTAGTGCAAATTTGTGTGAATGTGTGAGTAAACCTGTGTGTGGATGTGAGTATATGAGTGGGTGAGTGTGTGTGAATGTGTGAGTGTGTGAGTGTATGTGTGCATGTGAGTATATATGAGTGCGTGAGTGTATGTGAGTGGGTGTGAGTGGGTTTGATTGGGTGAGTGGGTGTATGTGTGTGAGTGTGTGCGAATTTGTGTGAGTGTGTGTGAGTGAGTGTATGTGTGAGTGGGCAAGTGTGTGTGAGTATGTGTGTGTATGAGTGTGTGTGTGTGTGTAATGATCTTACACTCAGTGAAGGAGGAGGCACACTTGAGAATGGTTCTCCATAGAACAGAAAAAAGAAAGCACATGCTCTTTTTTTTTTTTTTTTTTTTTTGGTTCTTTTTTTCTCCAGAGCTGGGGACCGAACCCAGGGCCTTGCGCTTCCTAGGCAAGCGCTCTACCACTGAGCTAAATCCCCAACCCCTAAGAAAGCACATGCTCTTTATGGATCCTTGTCTTCATTGTGAGTTTGAGTTACTTTACATAGCATGTGCTATTTGGGGGTCAATTGGCACATTTCGCTGGGAGAAACAAATGTTTAAATAAAATTAGTTTTCTCAAGAATCAAGCTCTCCCCGTTTCAGTTCATAAAGAAAGAAATCCAATAGTCTCTGCAAGAGTTGGTGATTTTTGCTTTGATTTTCTATCTAGAACTTCAAAGGGAAGCTTCAGAAAGAATGGGTATCCATAAAGATACCTGACCATCTGAGGCTTGCAAACCTGCAACAATGACTCGGTTAACTCCCGAGGAATGAAATCTAGTCTACAAATACCCTGGCTTTAAGCAATAAGCTGTTCTTACAGTCAAATAACAGAGTGGCTCCCATGGAAGACACAGGAGGAGTTAGACATTATGTTTTATGTGAATCCCACACGACAAATGATGCTAAAATTCAGACCACCCGTTTGCATCAGCGTTTCCTAAAGCCCGCTGTTCTGAATACTTAACGGGATGTTAACAGATCCTCAAAAACGGAGTCCATTATAAAATCAATGTTAAAAAACAAACAGGAAAAGACCATGTTGCCATAACAGGACACCTGAGTGGACCCAAGCAAGATGAACACGGTCCAGGCCTTCATCTCTTTTCTTGTAACTCAGGGCTTCCCTAACCACTGCAACCACGACCATCAATATCTGTGGGTAACATCCTGCAGGCTGGCTGTAAATGGGTTCTTCCACACAGACTTAAACACAGCCACCCGGCAAAGCCACCTGGCTTTGCCAAAATATTCAAACTTCACTTTAGTTTATTTCTAGTCAGATTTAGTCATTCTCTACTTACCACAAAAACATGAGTTCTAAGCAAACATACAAGTCAAAATATCTTTCAGGGCTTTTATCAAAAAAAAAAAAAAAATCAAACCTCGGAGCTATATAAATCTAGTCAAATTGTTAGTATAAAAGATCATAGATTCTTGCCTAGCAAGCACAAGGCCCTGGGTTCGGTCCCCAGCTCCGAAAAAAAGAAAAAAGAAAAAAAAAAAAGATCATAGATTCAAGAATCACACTTTATGGTGAACTACACTTGTAGAACAGTATTAACTTTAGGACTTGATACCACAATTTCAAAACTACAACTCCCCCAAATGGGTAATTAGAACAAAGTATAAATCTCCAGCAGGAACCCCCATCCATCCCACAGCAAGGTGATTTGTGGGACGACAGCTGAGCAAAGCATCAGTCCCTTCTGGCCCTCTGTTTTCCTTTCAATGATCTTATCCAAAAGAGAAGGGACACTCCAGTCACTCCTGACCACAGAGTAAGCACAGAGTAAAGCTGGCTGAGACAGGATGGAGGAACAGCCTGAGTCACACCTGCAAGGTGACAAGCTACATGTTCCAACTGGCTTCATCAGAAAAAAAAGCTGCGATCACCTCTCTCTCCCCTTCTCGTCTCGGTTCATCTGTGTCTTCTTGCCACACATCTTGTCAGGCAGGATGATATATGATCTCCTGTCATCCTATCATCCTGATGGGGCTAGCAGCTCCCCAGTCTCAACCAGCTGCCTCCCTGATCTCAGAGTAATCACTGCCTTCAGGGCTAGACTGCAGGAATGTGTGGGACTGGGCGGAAAGACGTATTCAGCAGCGGCAGGCTCTCCCTGGCAGTCACCTCTAGCCCCTAAGTTTTAACTGCTTTCTCAGCTCTTCATCTGAGAGAACTGCTGAAGACCCTCTGGATGCACAGGCAAAACTATGCCATTTGCTTTTCCTAGCCAGAGAACAAGTTGTGACCCAGGTTCCTAAGACAGAGAGGCTTTTTGACCCAACCTTTTCTAAAGAAAACCAAACCTCCACTCAAGTTATATTTTAGATTTAATTTTATGTGTATGAATGTTTTTGCCTGACTGCATTTATGTGTCCTACTTGCGTGTCTGGTCCCCTTGGAGATCAATATAGGGTGACAGATCCCTTGGAACTGGAGTTAGGAAGGTTGTGAACCACCGTATGGGCACTGGGAATCAAACCCAGGTCGTGAGCAAGAACAGCAAAACCAGTAAGCCTCTCTTCAAGCCACGTCGAGGGTGGATAGTCTCTCTATGTAGATTAGCTGCTTGGAATTCACTGTGTAGATCAAGTTGGCCTGAAACCCACAGAGATCTGTCATATGCCTTTGTGCCTGGCTTCCTTTTTTCACAAACCAGAGAAATAGAGTTTTTCTAAGAGGCAAACAGACTCCCTCACACTGTACCTTTTTTCCTCGTCTTCTTGGCTGTCGCTTGCTTTGCTCACAGACAGAAGTCTCTTGTCTCGAGGAACCTGAAAACCAGCAGTAAACCATCAGACAGACTTACTGACCATGTGCAAATGGAGACACCAACACAGGCAAAAGACTAACAGGAGCTTTCTTTTCAAAGTAGAAGGTTATTGTCAGAAAATGGTTAAGAGCAACCAGAAACAAAGCGGTAACCGATGTAGGTTCGTGAGCGCCATGATTCTGCTGACATAGAAGACTGTGCCATGTGCAACCGGCCTTAGGAATGGGTGAGGGAAAGAGCCAAGTGTATGGGGTGAAGATGGGCTTGACAGAGAGCAACCCCCTGAGAACATGGAGTAAGCTTCCTTTCTGAAAGGAAGGCTGATGAGGGGTTGGGGAAGACACTGGGCAGGGCCTAACAGTTCAGCTCTTGTGATTCTGAGCACCTCATAGGAACATTCCCTAACCACGCCTGAGGAGGCTCGCCTCCAGTCTTTCTGATACAGTTTATTCCTAACCATGATGCCAGCATGCCACCTGGGGAGAGGAAACTCCACTACTTGCAGATGGATTTGTTTGGGTATATAGACTTTTTTTTTTTTTTGCTTCTGGCTAACCTTGAAGAGTTTCTTCTGAACCAGTTTTCTCACTGTTTTGAGATAAACACAGATTTGTGGCAAACTTCCTCTTACTAAATTCCTCAAGGAATTCCTATGGTGTCCATTCAGCCAAATACGTACAAAAGCTGAGATGCTTGAACTAGGGAAGTGGCAAAGGTGAGTCCAAGGTTGGAAACCCAGAGTCTGACCACCCATGCTCAAGCCTAAGCTGAACCTGGGGAAGTTGCATACAAAAGCCAGTGACTCTGACGGCTTTTAAGGGCCTGCTTGTTTATGTCTCACAAACTACTCTGAGACCAAGAGGTTCCTGGTGGGCAAAAAGAACCATTTCACATTTACTATAACAACAGCAAGTGTCAGAACAATTTAACTTTCAAAGTTTATAGTTTAAAAGAAGAGAATTGGGGTTGGGGATTTAGCTCAGTGGTAGAGCGCTTGCCTAGCAAGCACAAGGCCCTGGGTTCAGTCCCCAGCTCCGAAAAAAGAAAAAAAAAAAAAAAAAAAGAATTATCCTATTTCATCAACAAGCACCTTTGAGAAAAGTCCCCTGTCCTCACAGGACAGTTAAGTCTTCCTTAACTCCAGCACAGGAAGGTATGAGGACAGAGGCCTGAAAGAGGCCTCAGCTCCACCATTCTGACATCCAGTTCAAATGTCGCAAGACTAGTCCTAGCCAGTCTTTGTGGCACACGCCCAGCACTTAGGAGGCAGAGGCAGGAGGATCTCTGAATTTTGCAGCCAGCCTGGACTACAAAGCAAGTTCCAGAACAGTCAGAGCTATGTAGGACACCGCCTCAAAACAAAGCAAAACAAAAACAAAGAAAGAAAGAGACTGGTCCTTTTCTTAGACACTAAAAAGCTTCAAACAAATGACAGCAAATCTTGAATGCAATGTAAGGAACCGTATGACTTAGGAGACGGTCATTAAATGAGGAGGAAAAAGTAGATTTGGGTATAATGTAATGTTGGTTTTGTATAACCTATCCACCCTGTAGCTCCAAATATTACAGCCAGATTTGAGCTTGAATCAAATATGTTTGCAAATGTGTACAGAGGAGATAACACACCCAGCATCACATGTTCCAGCATTCAACTGCCCATATTCAGTTGCTCAATTATCCTCTGACCCTGTGGTAAACCAAATGTGTTCCTTTGTAATCTAATTTCTAATTACTTGTGCCTCAAGGTAAACTTCTCTTTTTCACTAATACACACCCAGTACACCACCAAAATCACGTATTTAAAATTATGGCCATTCCACAACAACAAAGTCTATTTTAAAGAACAATAGGGCAGGGAGGTGATAGAGTGGGTAAGGAGGCAGCACTGGCCTGGGAACTTCAGCCGGGTTCCAGAACCCACATAAAAGGCAGAATCCAGAGGTGCACTTACGTAATTCAGCATTCTTGCTGTGAATCTGGGGTAGAGACAGGATAAGCAGCCAGAGACCCAAGGGCCAGCAAAGCGGCACAAACAAGAGACGCCTACACTCATCACACACACACACATACACAGACGCTAAATAAATTTACTAATGAATAAGAACAATGTTTTTCTTCTAAATATATTGATATATTCCTTTAAGGCCTTTTAAAATTATTGTCATATTGATTATAAAAGTCAGAAAAAATTGTCATGACCCGAATATTTAAAACAGGAACAATTTAATGATTTGTCAATAGATTTTTTTAATTGCTAAAACTGTCAAATTTCAACTACTTTGCTGTCATTAAAAACAAAACAAAACAAAAGACAAAAAAAATGTTTTCCCATTTCTCTCTGAGCAAAGGACTGGAAACAAGAACTACTGGCGTCAGGAATGGGCGAGGCTGGGAAGTGAAGCATTTTGATTGGTGCACCGGGAATGGGAGAGGCTGGGCAGTGACATATTCTGATTTAATGAGTTCTGTCTCTATTACTCTCTATAAACTTCAACATGCTTTCATTTCAGATATCAAAGCTATCTATGCTTGTGACTTTCTTTTCTTTCTTCCTTTTTTTTCCCCCCTCAAGGCAAGATTTCTCTGTGTAGCCCCCAGCTGTCCTGAAATTCTCTATGTAAACCAGGATGGCCTTGAACTCAAGGGACCCTTTGCCTCTAAGTGCTAGGATTAAAGATGTGCTCACCTGTCTGTCAGTATTTGACAACACATCCTCTCCAGCTAAGGAGGGGAAAAACAACTTAGACCAGCACTTTCTAACAATGAATAATGTAGTCATCGGAGGTAATAATCTGCCCAGTTAAAATGTTCTGGTGGGCCCTATCTGTAAATCCCTCATGCCTGTCCCTCAGACTTTGCTCTCTGTCTTAGGTGAGGCAATAGGAAACAGACCAGTTTTTTCTTGGTGGGTTCATCCGAACCTGATTTCCCTACAATTGAAGGAGAATGGGGGAGAGGGTTAGCTCTTAGTTCAGTATCCCAGCACCCTGGCAGCTCCCAGGCGTAGCTAGAGGTATCCTAGCCACAGCAGCCAGTGCAGCTCCTGAAGTGCTAAACACCACCTGTTGACTTTGCACACTTCAATGGTTCCCAGGGGGCAGGTCATAATTCTTTACATTTAAAATCCACTATTGTTTCTTGTTTAATTTCCTGACATACACTTTAAAAACTGAGTGACCAGTATTACTTCTCATGTTATATTGACTTTTAAGGACTTTTTCCAAAATTTAAAAAAAAAAAATGGGGGCAGTCAGGGCTGGATTTTGTGAGAGCCCCTCACCAACACACTCACTGGGATGAGCCCCAGAAAGCAGACATAGAGGCACCAGGACGGTTCTTATTAAACTGAAAACTCTAGAGACAAGTAAAGGTTGACAGTTGAACTGCTGGTGTGGCTCTTGGGGACCTGCCAGCCATCCTCTTCTGGCTTCTGCACAGACAGACAGACAGACAGACAGACAGACAGACACACACACACACACACACACACACACACACAAACAAGAGAGAGAGACAGAGAGACAGAGACAGAGACAGAGAAGGAGAGAGAATCCTTAATTAAAACTTCTCTGTTGACATGAAGTTGGGTTTCATAAGGGGGAAGGGGGAAACACACAAAAAAAAGGACGACCTAGGGCCACTGACCTAGAACAAAGACTTGCATCTTGCCAAAGGTGCAATGAGGCCTGGAGGCAGGGGCTGGCCCAAGGGACCCACCTTGTAGTAGTCATAGAGAAGGCCCAGGGCAGCAGCACTGTCCTCATCCCCATTGATGCTCATCATTGCCTTGGTGGCTGCCGTCAGGGGGTTCTCCAGATACGACTTCCAGGCCTCATCCTCACTTGTGTAGGCTCTTCGGGTGTTGAAGGGAGGGTCACTGGGCATGGGCACCAAGGCCACTAGTCTTTTATTACTGTAAAAAAACAAGAGAAATATAAGGCTCATTGTCAGGGAACTTTGCATCACCACCACAACCACCACCACCACAACCACCACCGCTGCCGCCACCACCACCACCACCACCACCACTGCTGATACTATACAGGTCATGTGGTGACCCTGATTTGTATTTGCCCAGCATAAAACATGTTAAAGCTGAAATGACAACCATACTGCACTTTTAAAGCCTCAACTTACATCTTCACTGTGCATGAAGAGCAGTAATAGGTTTTAAAAGGTAGCCTGGACTTGAAGACATGGCTCAGTGGTTAAAGAGTGCTTACTGCACTTCCAAAGGACCAGGTTCAATTCCCAGCCCTCACATCAGGTAGCTTAGAACTGTCTGTAACTACAGTTCTAGGTCGGTCACTCTCCAGACACCCCGTTCACATAGTAAACATAAACGCTCTCTCTCTCTCTCTCTCTCACACACACACACACACACACACACACACACACAAACACACACACACACATACACACAAATAAATATTTTCAAGAGTAGTATATGTCTTAGTTAAGGTGTCTATTGCTGTAATGAAATGTCACGACCAAGAAGCAGGCTGGGCAGAAAGGCTTCGTTCTACACTTCCACATTGCTGTTCATCAAGAAGTCAGAAACTCAAGCAGGGCAGGACCCTGAGGCAGGAGCTGATGCAGAGGCCATGGAGGGTGTTGCTTACTGGCTTGCTTACATGCTCCCTTACAGAACCCAGGACCACCAGCCCAGGGATGGCACTACCCCCAAAAGGCTGGGCCCTCCCTCATTGATCACTAATTGAGAAAATGCCTTGCAGCTGGATCTCATGGAGGCATTTCCTCAACTGAGGCTCCTTCCTGATGACTCCAGCCTGTGTCCAGCTAGTAAGTATTATCTCCTTAGTTCATGTCGGTCTCCCCCAAACACAGCTCTCCGCATCTGATTATCCTGAGTAATTTAATTATTCTTCGTTAATGAGCACTAGAATAGAACCCTGTGAGAGAATAATTTTCCTTTAACTAAATCCTAATTTTAAAACATTAATTTTGTATAGGTAATGGGTTAATGATTAAAATTGTTTTATTAAATTTAACCTTGCTTGGAATTTCCAGCAAATTATAGATCAACATAAATCTCTTAATTGGAATAGCAGCATAAGCTATTGGCAAACAGAACACATTACATACAGATAAGACTGTAATAGAGCAGTGGACTGCAGTGATGGAATGAACTCTACCGACGAGTCCCACGTCACTGTAGGATTCTACTATATTGGCGTAATATGGCAGTGTCATGGAAGGAAGCCCTATGAGGAGACTGTTGGCATACAGGGAGAACTTCCCTAAGTGACAGGATGTGAAATCAATTCTAACCAGGTCAGCCTTGTGTAAAGCAGCAATGTCTTAAGGTCAATGTGACAACAGTGACTCACATACTCAAAAACCACAGTCCTTACAGCTCCCCAGGCACGTCAGGATACAAAGTGTCAAGGAACTGAGTCTGGAGAAACTCTACGCTCATTTATAGCTCTTTTTTCTTATTCACTGAAAGGGAACAGAAGCAGAAGGATACTCTGTGTTCAAGTAACAGCTCCCTTAACACACTGTCATATGACATCTAGGTGGCAGTGCCAACTCTGTTGCAAATAACATGGTTTCAAAATGTCTCCCTGAGTGTCCGTGGAATGAGACAAATGCCTACTGACACAGCTCTGGAGGTGACTGCTTGTTCAGTAGCCCATGGTGAAGGAAAACTGACTGGATACCTGTGTTCTTAGGTAGGGACAGCAATGCCCACCAGCCCGCCTCACAGATAAATAACAGATAAGTGGGTCCTGGGGAGGAGGCAGAACTCTGAAGTTAAATAATACTGCCACCACCATGCTCTGTTGTTCCTATCAAGTTTCTGTGCCTCTAGGGCCATGTTAGAGTTGATCATCATTTATTAATAGTAAAATAAGATCATAAATAAAGGGAAATAAAAATTGCTCATTTAACCTAGGTGTGGTGGCACACCCCTTTAATCCCAGCATTTGGGAGGAAGAGGTAGGTGGGTTTCTGAGAGTTCAAGGCCTGCCCAGTCTACAAAGGGAATCCTGGACAGCTAGAGCTCTGTTACACAGAGAAACCCTGTCTCAGAAAACAACAAGATTTGTCCATCTAGTGCTATTCCACAAGTATTTGTTGAGTGCTCAGAGGTGGTGCTGCTGTTGAACATGGAGAGTGAGAGGGCTGACCCTGTGACCCACAGTGCGTGGCAGGATAGGAAGCCACTGCAGCAGCCAAGAGTGTGAGAGGGCAAGTCAGAGCTGAAAGACAGAGAGACTGTGCTGCTCCTTGAGGAGGGACCGAGAGGGAAAATTGATTTTGGAGGGGATTTTGAAATTGATACATTACATCCTTTAGAATGACAGTTTTTATAAAAGATGTATGTTTTGGGAAGTCCACTGGAGGAAAAAAAAAAAAAACTCTTCCTAAAAGGAGTATGGCGTTTCCACTCTGGAGTTACACATGCAGGCTGGAAGCGTCTATAGGCAGAGGGGAGGCCTCGTGGAGAGCTGGGTCTCAGGCTGTGATGGTGCTAGCCTCTAGTGGGGTCTAGTGGGGCTGGCCTTACCCACATTTCACTGAGAAAGTGAAACAGAAAACAGAAGTCCAGCCATTCGTGAAGATCCGGGCATCACGCACGCTTTCCTAAAACACTCAGTGCAGTAGTAAAGAGTCTCATAGCATAACTGTGCCAAGATGTAGACAAATATTCCGACATTTAAAATTTGAAGCAGGGTTCTGACTGTGTATCGCTTTGGCGTTAAATCATAAGATTTAACTCTGAAGCTAAACCCCAAATCCCAGAAAGCCGTTTTCGAAGTGGCCTTGCAAAGCCTTGCCATTGAAAAGAATAAGGGTGGTTTTCTCTGTCACTCCTGAGGAAGAGGATGCTGGCTAGAACGATGGCTCATTTCTAACATTTAGCAGGAAACTGCGGCCTGATTCACTGCAGAGATTTTTCTCGACTCTTCCTTAGTATCCAACTCCTTCCTCCTGATTGAATCTTCCTGGCACAGAACGGGTGACTTTAGGAATTTACCCAGTGTCTCCCCTAGCAGGAAACTCTTGGTGATTCCTTCTTTTCTTTTCCTTTTTTCCTTTTTTCTCTTGATAGAGCAAGGGCCAGTTATGCTCTCCCTTTGAACTATGCAATGCCTGTCTTCACTCTTCAGAGACTACAGTCGTGTACAATACATAGAAATGAAAGTGCACAGAGTGGCACTTACCAACTAGAATGCTTTCCAGTTAATGTCTGTTCACAGGAAAGACGACTCTAATTCTGCTGCACTCAAGTCTTTTTTTCTTCCTTTTTCTTTTCTTTTTTTCATTTCTGGTTTTTTGAGACAGGGTTTCTTTGTGTAGTCCTGAAACTCTCTCCATAGACCAAGCTGGCCTCAATCCCTTAAACTCAAGAGATCTGCCTGCCTCTGTCTCCCAACTGCTGGGATTAAAAGTATGTGTCACCACTGCCTGGCTTGCTTCTGTCCATTAAGAATCTCTCAATTCTTTTGTAACCTTCTAAACCCAAGGCTTCACAATCTGGGTGGCTTCGCACACAGAACTCTAAGCAAATGTGATCTCTGGGTCTCTCTCTGAGGACAGCAGAGCTCAGGTCACTTCTGCTAACATTTTCTGCAGCGTGGCTGCAGGGGTGAAGGGAACTATGTGGGTGACAACCTCAGCCAGCCAGCTCCCACAGTCTCTGGATCCCCCGTCAGGGACAGCCCTCCCACTGCTTGGAGAGATAAGGGGAGCTGCATGCACAAAGGCTTTGTTGGGGAGCTCTAGAAACAGCACTTGACATGTGTGTCCGCTGTATTAAACCAGTCACCATATCCATTATGACAGCCTCAGTCTTAGCCCCTCAAGGCATTCTCATTAATCTTCCAGAACTTTCCCCCTCATCAGATGGGTGGAAATCTGGTGAAATAATCTTCATGGAACACCATTTTTTAGAATATAGTGTGAGCATTGCCTAGATCAGGTCCAGCCCCCTCAGCAGATTCTTATTCTCCATTGTCATTATCTGGTCCCAGTTAATCTCCACAATTTGTGCCTTCTACTTGCTTAATATGGAGAATTAAACCATCTTCCCTGCTGTGCCTTGAAGACACCCATTCTTGTCTCCAGGCCTTAGCCCAGGCTCCAGGTTCTGTCTCTCAGTCCATATGTAGTCCCAGTCTATAGTCTCTCTATAGCTGGAGCTCCAAAGCATGTGTATTATTACTACATGATCTACCTTTAAATTTTCATTACACAAAGATTGCCAACAACGTAAGGACAACCCACCAAAGGTGCCATTAAAGTGGCATTTCACTAAACAAAACCATCCAGCAACCTCCATGTGTGGTCCTCCCTGAGGTCCTCCTCACTTTCCTCTGGGCTCCCAAGCCTTGTGATCACTCACGAGCTTTGCCTTTGGCTTCCTTCCAGAAGCACCAATTTCCACCCTATTCCCAAGTGCACTCCCTGCATATCTCCCCTGATAAGCACTCCTAGAAGTCCTCATGGGCCTTAAGCAATAACGCTCAAGACGCATTTAATATAGACCTTCTAAACTACATCCATGATCTGTTTTCAAATAAATGGTGCAAGAGATGGTGGTGGATTCAGGTCCTAACCAGCTACCACCTGTCGACACCTCCCCTTCCTCACCTGTGGTGCCTTAGATTAAATGAAAGAAATGCACTCAATGCTCCTAACTGACACTAATTAGAAAGCTGCGGCTTCTGACTGGAGGCAGAGATTAGAAAAGAGCAAAGTGGGAAAGCCAAAAATCTTATCTTCAACCACCACCACGCCCTCAGTCCCAGCCCCTCCCCACTCTCCATTGATAGCGGCTCCAGCCTGCCTCTAGTTACACTTAGAATCCATCCATGCTGTCCTAGTTTCTTATATCTACCTCATCAGAAAATCCCACGAATTTCAGCTGCAGACACTCTACAGGACCTGCCCACTTCTCCCCACTCGCACTGCTAGCCCCTTGATCCGAGCCGCCGCCATCTGACTCTCGGATCGTTTCACCGCCTCCCACGCAGCCTCTGCATCCTGGACACCTACTATGCGCACCGGTACAGAGCCCCTCCCACACCGCATCGGGATTAGTTTATGAACAGTATTTACTATACGGCAGAAGGGACAACTTGCCACGGTTATAATCAGGTCTCTCCAGTCCATCTCCCTCCCATTCTTCCATTCACTCAGTAGCTCTGGCGAGAGAAACTGCCCTGAGGTGCTGAAGGGCTGGGTCCCTGACTATTGAGGACTGCGGAAAACAAGGCTGTGACCCAGAGGACAACCTGAGCCAGAGTCACTGTGGGAGATGAAATCCAGTTGAAAGCTTTTACCTTGTCCACAGTCTCCCTCCCTCCCGCCTCCTCTCCTTCCCAGCCTCCAAGAGGTGAGCTTTGCTTAGTTGTGTCCCCCTTGCCACGGGCTCACAGCCATGGAACCAAACTGAGCTGAAAACTCAGGAACCGCTGTCAAAGTAAACCTTCGCTGCTTTAGGCCGATTCCTCTGGCATTTTGTCACAGTGATGGAAGACTGACACAGACACAAAAACCTACAGTCCCATTGGTTTGCATATGTGCTCCACAGAGCCCCTAATGGCCTAAACACACTCTAGTTCAAAGCTAAAAGGGTTAAAGGGTAAAACTAAGGTGCTAAATGGGAGGCAGGGCGAAGCACTGGGGAGAAGAAAGATGTCATTGTGGGAATAGAACAGTTTCTGGTAAAGGTTTGACTAACTCCTGGAATGCCTCCCCTGATGGGCAGGGTCTTAGTCACCTTTCTATTGCCAGGAAAAGGCACCATAACCAAGGTAATTCTTACAAAAGAAAGCATTTGACCAGGCTTGCTTACAGTTTCTGAGGTGACTCTATTCATTATCATCATGGTGGGGAACATGGCGGCAGGCAGGCAGATCCCGGAGCAGCAGCTAAGAGCTACACTCTGACCCACAGACAGAATCAGAGAGGAAGCTACTCTGGCATGAGCTTTTGAAAACTCAAAACCCACCCCCAGGGACACACTTCCCCTAACAAGCCACACCCCCTAATTTTTCTAATCCTATCAAAGAGTTCCACTCCCTGGTGACAAAGCATCAAATACAAGAGCCTGTGTGGCCATCTTTATTCAAACCACCACAGTATTCTAACCATCTTACGGAAGTTAGATTAGGGGCTAGAGACATAGCTCAGTGGTTAGAGCACTGACTGCTCTTCCAGAGGTCCTGAGTTCAATTCCCAGCAAACACATGGTGGCTCACAACCATCTGTAGTGGGATCTGGTGCCCTCTTCTGGTGTGTCTGAAGACAAACACAGTATACTCATATAAATATAATAAATAAATCATTTTGTTTAAAAAAAAAAAAGGCCTGGAGAGATGGCTCAACAGTTTAGAACACTGACTGCTCTTCCCGAGGTCCTGAGTTCAATTCCCAGGGACCACATGGTGGCTCACAATCATCTGTAATGGGATCCGATGCCCTCCTCTGAAGACAGTGACAGTGTGCTCACATACATACATATAATAAATAAATAAAATCTTTTTTTAAAAAAACCTTTAAAGAAATAACCCATCAAATCTGACTTAAAAAAAAAAAAACAAGTTAAATTACATAGTTTTCAAATAATCCTCCCCCCTCCAAAAAAAAAAAAAAAAAAGAAAGAAAGAAAGAAAGAAAGAAAGAAAGAAAACCCTTGAAGCCAGATTCAGACACCATGTTCCTATAGATTTGAACCACCAGGTTTGTCCAAGGTCATGCAGTCAGCAGGCAGTGTGGGACAAGGACTAGAGCCCTCTCAAGGCCTCTGAAGTAGCTTTCTCAGTTCCAGGACTTACTAAGTGTATTATTAGAAGGTTTATTTCTGAGCCAGATGTGGTGGTCCACCCCTTTAATCTCAGCACCTAGGAAGCGCAGGCAGGAGGATTTCTGAGTTGAGGCTAACCTGGGCTACAGAGTGAGCTTGAGGACACACAGTTAGTTGCACGGGGCTCTGAGGAGCAGTCACAGGCTGTGTAAGGACACAAAACTGAAATCAAGGGGCAGCCGTGGTTTGTCTGCCTGAGCAGCATTTGTGAATATTGTTAATACACTAGAATAAAAGGCCCCAGGTGTAAGAGAAGGGCTGAACGAAGACCCCGAGGGAAGAAAAGATTTCCTTTACACAGCAGGAAGCATTCTTGGGGGCCCTTCCTCTGCTCCACCCTAAAACCTGGTCTCTTCCAGGGAAGTCACACAATCGCCAATGTGCAAAGAGTTCCATTTGACTCCTTTGAGGAAGAGATTACTAGTGCCCAGCATGGTGACTCAGCAGTTAAGACATTGGCTGTCAGGGGTGAGGGGAGTTAGATGACCCAGCCCCACAAGGTGGAGAAAACTGACTCCTCCAGCTGTCTGTGTCTACACATTCACCGCAGGGCCTGAGCATGCACACACACACACACACACACACACACACACACACACACACACACACACACACGCAGTAAGGAAAAAGCAAACAAATAAACATTTTGACTTTGGGGTGGGGGTTGGTGGTTGAGCCAGGGATTCCCTGTGTAGTCCCGGCTGTCCCGGAACTAGTTCTGTGGACCAGCTGGCCTCAGAGATTCATTTGCTCCTCCTAGGATTAAAGGCACATACAATCATGCCAAGCCAGGATAATTTAAATGTTTTAATATTCGATTTCTACTGCCCAGATCCAACTGGCCCTATAACCAAAATGCCTATTTAGAAGGAAATGAAATTCACAAGGTAACTCACATTTTATGCAGCAGAGACCCCCAAACTCCCCTGTGGTTGTTATGTACACGTGTACACATCTGCAGAGCCTGTTTTCACGCTTATAAACACAAAAGGTGTTGGGAGACTTGTGATTACCTACTCAAAAAAAAAAAAAAAAAATCCCTCATCTTACAAATAGCGAACCAGAGAGATCACGGCATTATCCTGGGACCAAAGTCACTTCTGTTGATGCTGAATTTGATCAGAGGAGAGATCAGTGTTGGAAGAAGCACAAGACCTGGGCCAACTGTCCTTTGCAAACTCATGAGCACACTGCCATGAGAGAAGTAGCTTGTGCTCAACATGAACGTCATAGAAAGCTTCAGCCCCGAATCTACCCGTTCACCGGGCAAAGTTTATGGGACTTCCACAGAGCTGGTTTAAGTGTCAGGGGTACTGAGCAAGCCATCCAGGGAAGTCTAGGAAAATCTTACTGACTCATTGTGATGGTTCGTATATGCTTGGCCCAGGGAGTGGCACTATTAGGTATGCTTTGTTGGAATGTATCACTGTGGGCATGGTCTTAAGACCCTCATCCTAGCTCCCTGGAAGTCAGTCTTCTGCTAGTAGCCTTCAGATGAAGATGTAGAACTCTCAGCTCCTCCTGCACCAGGCCTGCCTGGATGCTGCCATGTTCCCTCCTTTAAGATGCTGGGCTGATCCTCTGAACGGGTAAGCCAGCCCCAATTAAATGTTATCTTTTATAAGACTTGCCTTGGTCACAGTGTCGGTTCACAGCAGTAAAACCCTAAGACACCATTCATTCATTCATTCATTCATTCATTCATTCATTCATTCATATAGTCTTATCCAGAGATTGATTCCTCTCTATGGCAATGATAACATCCCATTGCTCACATGTTGATGCCTTTTTTCATCCTGGACCCCAATCCCTCCATCCACCCACTGGGGTGTAAAGGTGTAACAAACATCGTAGCAGACATGGCTTGCCGGTCTCATGTTTTGATGTGGATTTTTTGTTTGTTTTATATGATGGGACATCCTATTTAAAAACCTTAGGTGTGCAGCTGCGATAGGCAATTGAGTGACAGCAATGACAAAGGTGGGGGCTCTGTCCCGATGACACCTTTCCAGGTGAATACACAATTGTAGGTGTGACAAGTGCAGATGAAGATAGGGCACAGGGTACTGGAAGGGACTCTGTCATGGGGACAGGGAACAGAGTGGACCAAGGTTCTGCTGCCTTGCCCTGAACCTGTTACCTTACTGATGGGAGGTCACACTTCTCTATGGACTCTTCCCAGCCAGTAACTGTGCATGGATCAGGCAGACCACTGAAGTAGGCGTGTTCTTGGGAACCCCCTGCCCTGTGAACTTCCACGGAAGATACAGTGGTGGTTCCACCCAACATTCCCTCTCCCTCCTTCACTTGGGGATAGATCTTGATACAGTCTGTCTCTTCTGACTTTTCCACTGGTGCTGTCTCACGGGTGGCTCTCTTTGTACAGTTCTTTCTTAATCCAGAGGAAGGTAGGATTTGTTTTGGATTGAGATGGGGCAGCTCAGGATTGGTTGGCAGAGAAATGACACAAACATAAGTAAAGTGAAGGAAGATGGGAAAACTGGATCATATAGATGGAGGGACCCAAAGGCAGGCACTGCACAAGCTTGCCTCTGAGGCAAGGAGTGACTTCCCTGGGAGAGCTGCACCTTAACTTTTCAAGAAAGGAGAAAGCAGCTTCTAGCCAAGTGTAAGACACAACACGGGAGAGCAGTTACACAAGGCGTGTGCATGTAAGCAATCTGATGACTCCCCTTCGATGGTTAAATAAATTCTATGAGCTCTGATTCTTGGAGAGCCCTCACTGCTGCTACAGTCAATAAACTCAATTAAGACTCTTCGTAGGAAAACAAACTAAACAGCAAAAAAACAACAACAACAACAACAACAAAAAAAACCCACAAAAGAACAAAACCCTCTTGGAGGTGGAGCAGAAGGAAGGAAGGAAGGAGGAAGCTCTATGTGACTTTTCACTATGTTTCTCCCCCAAGGGGCTTCTTTCCTTTACACGGTAGTGACTGAGAGGCCTGAGAAAGGAAACTGGAAATGCAAAGACAAAGAGATGGTCCCCAGAGGAAGCAGGGACTCATGACTCCATAGTCACAGAAGGGACACAGAGACACACACACTCACTGTCCCTTAGAGGACACTTTTCTGAAGACCTGGAGTGGACTCAGTATGGAGTACTTTTCCCAGGACCCACAAAGCCAAGTTTCCCCGTGGTACCACGTCTTCTCAAGTCTTGGTGTAAGCTGACCACAAAAGAGCATGCACAATGACCCTCCCCTCGGCCCACAGAGTGACAGAAAACAATGTGTTCATGCCAATAGGGCTGGGAGAACCTAAGGCCCATGGCTCAGGCAATGACAGCATGGAATACTGAAGGGACCTAGGATGAACTGAGACAGAAAGAGCCCAAGGAGTGAAGCCGACACCTATGCCAGCAGGAGATGCTGACACAAACTGCTGTTCCTTTCTGGGCATCATCTCACCTGTTAAACTAAACGCATTTCTTTGATTGAAAAGAAAATCACCAGAGAGGTCTGTGAGATGCTCAGCAGGTAAGGCCACTTGCCACCAAACCTGGCACCTGGACTTCATCCGACCTCCACGCTTGAACCATAGCACTCAGACCTCCGTGTGCACGCTCATACACGCACACACACTATAAATATACATCTGCATATATACACACACATGCATATACATATGTATGTATTTTTAAAATGAGTGTTAATTATATTTTAAGAAAATATTATGCAGATCCTTTGTGACATCAGAGATTGTCAGTTTCCAACCACTAGACATGGGACTGGGCAAGGAACGGTTCCTGGCCGGCAGGGTCAGACCTCCAGGTTACAGTCCCAGCACCACAGCCTGTTAGCTTTTGCCCTTGGTGACCTGCTGACTTATCTGTGTGCTATTCAAGCTGAGAATTAGTTAAACATGTGCAGTACGTAGACCAGTTTTACAAGATAGGTAATGCCCTGACCATGACCCTTGCCCTTCTGGAACTGGGGTCTCCTGACCTATTCTGTGTGAGATCAGCATGTGGCTAAGGAACACTTGCATGTCAGTATATGCAGGTACCCTCTAAGAGAACATGACCTTACAAGGATGGGCGGTAGGTACTTTACCAAATTGTAGTGAATCAGAATTATCAGGAAGCTTCTAAGAACTCTTTCATGTAATGTTTCAGTGTGTATAATACTTTTATACTGTGAAAGTTTTATACTGTTCACACCAAGATAGGCATATCTGGTGTGTGTGTGTGTGTGTGTGTGTGTGTGTGTGGTGTGTGTGTGAAGAGAGGGAGGAAGGGAGAAGGAAGGAGAGTGGAGTGGGGGAGGGGGAAGGAAGAAAGGGAGGAAGGAAGGGAGGAAGAAGGCAGGAAGGGATGGAGGGAGGAGAGGGGGAGGAAGAACAGAGGGAGGGAGGGAGGAAGTAGGGAGGGAAGAGAGAGGGAGGGAGGGGAGGAAGGGAAGAAGAGAGCGAGGCAGGGAGAGAGGAAGCCTTGGTTTCCGGGGACTCCCAGGCTGCACAAGCTAGGAGGTTGGAGGGACCAGGCCTTGCGCAGGGAAATGAAGGCTGAGGGGAGAAAAAGGGGAGACTGAAACAGTAAGCCAAGGCTGTGCCCTGTCACACGAAGGCCAGCAGCACGGCTGACACACGCATGGATGCTGCCTGAGGAAGCTGGTCATTACGCTGCTCAAAATCTCTGCTGGCTCAGAGACTTGGACTTTGTGGCAGGCACTGGAGAATATTCCAAAGCTTCCAGCTCTGGAGAAAGAAGCCTTGTAGGGACCAGGCGTGCTGGGGACTGTTCCAAGCCAGAAACTGAAGTGGCTAACTCCCCCGATGGCAGGAAGTTGAACACTAAACTTTAAGAACATTTTTTGTAGGGGCTGGAGAGATGGCTCAGTGGTTAAGAGCACCGACTGCTCTTCCCGAGGTCCTGAGTTCAAATCCCAGCAACCACATGGTGGCTTACAACCATCTGTAATGAAATCTGATGCCCTCTTCTGGTGTATCTGAAGACAGCTACAGTGTACTCATAGATAATAAATAAATAAAGTATTAAAAATTAAAAAAAAAAAAGAACATTTTTTGTAGTGCTGGTCTGGACTCATAGTCAGATTCCCTAAGGGTCTGGGGCTTTTCCTGGTGCCTTCCCTACACGGCCTCACAGGGACTTCCCTAATGAAATCTTTGAATGTTTGATCTCACCTCTGTGTCTGGCTCCTGGAGGACCTGTATAAGGTCCATGTATAAGGAACAACAGGCACACCTCGGCTTTTTCCTATCACTTCCAGTCCTAACTGTAGGAGTTCCTGCATAAGTCAATTTTACTGTGACCCAGGTTTTCTAGTAATATGTCCACAGTGTGTGATATGGAACTGTTAGCCTGGAGTTAAGAGAGTTAAGTCTGATGAAGGGGGAGAAGTCAGAGGACGTGGAATAGGTGCTTTCTGCAAACTACAAGGGCTAACATGGCCATCGACCCACAATCTGAGCAGACAAAGGAAGCATAGAAGAAACCAAAGGGTCATCTGAGGACACTCATAGGCTCTAGTAACCTTCATGGAATAGGCAATTCCAACAGTGTAGGAATAGCTGCAGACTGTAAGAATGGTGCCCAATTCATTCTAACCAGCTGGTCTAGCCCAGGCAGCACGCCACAGCGAAGGGAAGTGCACTCATGGAGGACAGCCCGCCGTGAGGAGGGGCACACTTAGTCATAGCTCACATTCACTGTTGGCCACGCCTGTGAACTACAGGGACACATCTCATCCCCAAGGCTAGGAGACAAGATCACTTACTTTTTATATAGGGGAACCATAAAGCCCGGAAAGATTAAGTAACTACACAAGTTCACAACAGAACGCAATGGAGATGAACGGACAGAGCATCATCAGCCAAAATATGTGCCTTAGGCCGAGGATGTACTCGGTGGTAAGGAACTTGCCTAGTACATGTAAGGTTCTGGATGCCATTTCTAGAAAGGAACAGTCACATGCACACATGCACACACACGTACACACACACATGTGCATACACGTGCACAGGCATGCATATACACACATCATATAATATTCAAATTAAAAACAAAAGTTAAACAAGAGTTTAAAAGTAAAAGAATTATACTCCTGGAGAAGTGGCTTAGCAGTCAAGAGCACTGGCTTATCTTCCAAAGGACCTGGGTTCAATTCCCAACACCCACGTGGTTGATTACAACTGTCCATAACTCTAGTTCCCGGGGTTCAGCACTCTCTTCTGGCCTTCTCAGGCATTGCACACAAATACTACACAAACACGCCAACAAGCAAGATAGTCATACACGTACAATAAAAATAAAAAAATTGTTCATTTGTTGAGTCAGGGTTTCTTTGTGTAGCCTTGCTGTCTTGGAACTTGCTCTGTAGAGGTCCACTCACAGAGGTTCACTTGTCTCTTCCTCCTGAGTGCTGGGATTAAACACATGCACCACTACCACAGAGCAAAAGTGAAATTTTTCAAGAATTATAATCCCAGAGTTTAGGAGGCAGAGGCTGGTAGATCTCTGGTCTACATAGTGAGCACCAGACTAGCCAGAGATCCATAGTGAGATGCTGCTCTCAAAATAATAAAAATAAAATAGTTAGATTCCCCCCAAGCTGATGAAATGAAACTATTATCAAAGACTGATAGCATACTGTGATCATAGAAGAATGCTCCAAGCCAAGGCAGGTGATCTTTATGAATTCGAGGCCAGCTTGGTCTACAGAGCGAGTTCCAGGAGAGCTGGAGGTACACAGAGAAATCCTGTCTCAAAAAAACTGGGAAAAGAAAAAGAATGCTCAAACAACTGAAAAGTTTATGAATATCACGACACACTATTAATGGGACTATGATACCCCTTAGTGGTACAGTACTTCCCTAGCACCAAGGAAAAGAGGAAGGAAGATAAGAAAAAGTGTGTTCATGAAAATCATCATTAATAGTTGCAGTAGCATTCATGTCTCCCAAATTCCTGTTGAAATAACTCCTACAATGTGACAGTATTGGGAGGAAGCCCAGGAACAACTAGCAAGCCAAGAGTCCAGATCTGGAAAGGGCCTCCCCTGGAGCTCGGCCATGCTGGCAACCTGATCTGAGAGTTACAGCCTATGGAACCCTGAGGATGAATCCCAGTCAACCACCCAGAATGTCAGTTTTGTTCTAGCAAGAGACCAGAATACAATGAGGCAATAGCTGGGAAACTACCACAGCTTCCTGTTTCACAGACAGGAGATAGAAATGTTTTTAAAGAGGGCTGGAGAGATGGCTCAGTGGTTAAGACTGCTCTTCCAGAGGTCCTGAGTTCAAATCCCAGCAACCACATGGTGGCTCACAACCATCTGTAATGGGCCTCATATATAAAATAAATAACTAAATCTTTAAAAATAAATGTTAAAGGTAGAAGCCAGACATGGTGGCTCACGCCTTTAGTTCCAGCACTCAGGAGGCAGGAGCAGGCAGATCTCTGAGTTCGAAGCCAGTCTGGTCTATAGAGTAATTCCAGGACAGTCAGGGCTACACAGAGAAACCTTGGGGGTCGGGGAAGAACTAAAAAAACAAAAACAAAAACAAAAACAACTCAGAAGGGTCAGAGAGAAACATCATTTGCATACAATAAGGTATTTTGTCTGGAAAACACCAAAGATTCATTATAAACTACTACCAACTATAACACCATAGACTGAGACGGCCACACTAAAAAACATTTAAAAACTAAGTATGATAATAATTAAATAAAAATGTGAATACTATGTTAGGAAAATACTTTAATGATACCAAGGAACTTCAAAGAATAGTTATTTAAATCGGTGCAACAAACAAACACATTCGGCTGTTGGCATTCATGGAGTGTACCAGGCCGCGAGTCTAGTTACCAGCATGCCAGGTTGGGGTAGGAGAGCCATTCTCATATGAATAACTGCTCTTATGATTACATATGTTCATGTATTGGAGAGGTGTGTGCATGCCATGGTGCACATGTGGAGGTCCCGGGGATCGGGCTGGGTGGTAGGCTCCCAAACCCATTGAGTCATCCTGCTAGTACAGGATATACATATTAATAAAATGGCAGCGGGATACCAAAGGTATCCAAAGCATTTAACATATTCCCCTCTCCCCTTATCTCTAAAAGAGGATTCCATGGAAGCAAACAGAATTGGATTTTAAAGCTCATGTGCAAAACTCAGCAAGCTTCCCAAAGAGCAGCAAGACCAGGGTTCTAGACACTGCAGCCTGCACACACTGAGCCTGCAGCCTCCTGAAGCACACACTGGGGCAGAGATGCAAGTTAAGGAAATGTCCCAAGTCCACGTAGAAATGAGATAGGCATTAAAGTTCGAATTTCCAGTCAACTGGCCACCTAGGAAAGCAAGCAGGAACACAGTCTGCCTCCTCTTCATCAGACCAACTCCAGACGGATGGAAGCTCCCAACAGCCCTGAAGCTACCACAGGAAGACACAGAGTAAAACCTGCGGGCACGCGATGAAATGCTTGTCTAGTATGTCTGAGGCCCTGGGCTCAACTCTTAGCAGTACAAAAATTTAATTACTTTAATTTAATTTGATGGGAATGTTGAGGGTTTATATGTTTGTCCATATTTAATTTTAGGGCAAAGAAAAACTTATTAAGAAAAACAACAGGGAGGTGGGTGAGGGGAACACCCATATGGGGGGGGGGGGTGGGGACTTATGGACAGGAAACCGGGAAAGGGAATAATATTTGAAATATAAGTAAAAAAAATATCTAATTTAAAAAAGGAAAGAAAAAAAAAGAAAGAAAGAAAAACAACAGTTTGCTGGGAGGTGAGGACACATGCCTTTAATCCCAGCATTGGGAGGTAGATCTCCGAGTTTGAAGCTACCCTGGTCAGAGCGAGTTTAGAGACAGCCAGGGCTACACAGAGGAACTCTCTTGAAAATCCAAGAGGTCTGGAGAAGTGGATCAGTGGTTAAGAGCACACATTGCTCTTTCTGAGCACCTGAGCTCCATTCCCAGCCCCCCACACACACACCAGGAAGCTTACATCGGCTCCAGCTCTGGAGGTCTGACCTCTGACCCCTGCTGGCACATGCATTCATGTGCACATACTTCCCTCTCCCCTATACACATAAGTAAAATAATAAAAACAAGAAAAAGAACCCCCCCAACAAAAAATAGGAAAGATAAAAAGAATAAAATAAAACAAAAGAAGATGAATATTTTAAGAATTTAAAATCTCTGAGGAACAGCCCAAAGACAGACTATGGTGAGCAACAAGCAATATCTCAACATATAAACACTGTATATGTGGGTGGTAGGGGGGTATTGCAAATCCTAGGTGACTAAGAAAGCATTTGAAACGATACCTAACACTCTGCGGGAATTAATGTGTCCCCTTAATTGGTGACCAAAGCAATTAAACTGGAAATACTTTTAGAGGTCCTCTTTGCTAGATCTGCTAGCAAAGAAATATAGATACGCATAACCAAAAAGTTAGCCAAGAGGGGGACTGGGTACCTGACTGTGGACACTCTCCTGCTGGGGAGGCCATACACTTTCACCTAAATTCCTAATTGCTCTAGATATGCCCAAATTGTGTCTTGGTGGAGAGGTTTGATGTGGCTTCCAAAAACTGCAAGTTTCCATTAACATTACCTTCAACCACAGGTACAACCTGCAGGTAAACCTGCAGGACCTCGGGGACAGCCTGTAGCTGTGCTGCTTTTGTTCCTTTTGAGGCAGGGGGTCTTAACTCTTTAACTCAGCAGTACAGAGGATAATCCTGCCTCTGTTCCCACCTGCTAGGGTTATGGGTGAGCCACCATGGCCAGTTTACAATCTAGAACTCCTAAGTCATGAGACCTCCCTGAATCGAAATTAAAAGGCAGCCTGCAGAGGAAAGGTTTATCCCCTCACAGATTATAGTCCAGCATCTAGAGACATCTTTGGGACAGGAACTCAAGGCAGGAACCAAAGCAGAAGCCATAGAAGATGCTTTTTACTGGCTTCTTATATAACTCAGGACTGCGTGTGAGCTGGGACTTCCCACACCAATCATTAATAATTAATACATGATTAATAAATTAATAATTAATAAAGAAGATACTCCACAGATTTGCCTAAAGGTCAGTCTTATTTTCTTTTTGTTGTTGTTGTTGTTGTTGTTGTTGTTTTTCTGGACAGGGTTTCCCTCTGTAGCCCTGCTGTCCTGGAACTCACTCTGTAGACCAGGCTGGTCTCAGACTCAGAGATCTGCTGCCCCTGCTGAGTGCTGGGATTAAAGGCTTGCACCATCACTCCTGGCTTGAAGGTATTTTCTTAACTAAAAGTTCCTCTTCACAGATGACCATAACTTGTGTCAAGTGGACATAAAACTAACCAACAGACTGAGTCAGGGAGATTGCCGCCAGTTTGAGACCAGTCTAGTCTACAAAGTGAAGACTGGTATAGCAAGACCCCCGTCTCAAAAACACCACCCCCAACAGCAACAACAATACCACCCCAACAACAACAACAATACCACCCCAATGACAAAAACACCACCTCAACCACAACAAAAATGCCACCCGCAGCAACAAAAATGGCACCAACAATAATAACAATAACAAAAATACTACCCAACAATAACGAAAATACCACCCACAACAATAACAACAACAAAATGTAATATAAAGTGTAGTTTAATTACACAGCTCTGGAAATTTATTCTTGAAAAATTGACTCATCTGAAATAGCATTACTTTCTAAAATGTGTATTATTACATTTATTCAGTGTGTGCAAGCTAGGATGGCACAAGTGTATAGCACAGTGTGCACTGGTGTGGAGGTCAGAAAACAATCTGTGCGACAAGCTCTACCATGTGGGTTCCTGAATTTGGGCAGTTGGGTGGCCGGGCTGGATGACAAGGACCCTTAACAGCCAAGCCCTCTTGCTGACCTGTAGCCCTACTTTGTAGATGACCACTGAAGCTTTCCCTAACCACTAGGGATAGGCAGAGGGGTGGGGGATGAAGAGAAGGCTGACGGAGCTGAGAGATGAAAACAGTGACACCCCTTTTACAAGGAGGGGGCACACCTGAGGACTTGTCTCCTCACCTGTCTCCATCTCCCCAATTACCTGAAGAA
The DNA here is from genome assembly GCF_021556685.1 of Rattus norvegicus. Taxonomy (NCBI): domain Eukaryota; kingdom Metazoa; phylum Chordata; class Mammalia; order Rodentia; family Muridae; genus Rattus; species Rattus norvegicus. The sequence goes on along the minus strand of NC_141540.1, from coordinate 78,098,172 downwards.
CGGAAGCCAGCCATGAAATGGCACTGGTTTTCTAAGATGGGTGAGATTTCTAAGATTCTTCCCTTCTAGTTACATCCTTAAACCTTACATCAGTAGCCTGTGTCAGCTTCGAGGACTCAGCATGCAGCAGGTGCTAGCTGTGTGTCTAGTTTCTCCACACTCGAGGCCAGGGAGGTTCATCTGGGCTCAGCCACGGGCATTGTTTATCCTGAGCTTATTCACCAGTGGTCGGCTCAGAGACAGAGTCCCATCCTTCCCTGATGTGTAAATGCTGATTGGTGTCATAGTTTAAGTGACAAAGAAAGAGAACTGAATATTGGGACCTATTCTCAGACTCACTGGCCCAACCCAGAGTCTCTGGAGCTGACTCTCTCTACAAGTGCTTTAAAACAGTGATTATAAAACAATCCAGGGGGGTTGGGGATTTAGCTCAGTGGTAGAGCGCTTGCCTAGCAAGCGCAAGGCCCTGGGTTCGGTCCCCAGCTCTGGGGGGGGGGGGGGGGGGAACAATCCAGGGCTGGGGAAATGATCAGTGGGTAAGGGCACTTGCTCTGCAGTATGAGGATCTGAGTTCAGAATTCCTGCTCTCATTTAAACAGTCTGGCATGGTTCACACTTACAGCCCCAGAGCTGGGGAGAGGAGACAGAGACAGGAGGATCTCTGGGGATTGCTGGAGGACAGCCAAGCTGAAAACTGATCAGCTCCAAACTCAGTGGGCTACCCTGTCTCTGGGGAGTAAAGCAGAGAAGAAAAGGTATCTTCCTCTGGCTTCTACATATGCACACATATACACATACAGATGCACATATATACAAATATACACATGTACACATATACACATGCAGATGCACATACATACAAATGCACATACAAATACACACATGCACATACACATACAAATACACACATACACACATATACACATGCAGATACACATACATACAGATACACACATGCACATATATATACATACAGATGCACATGCACACATGCACACACACACACGCATACACATTCATCTCACACACAAAACAAATAGTAAAATATTAATCTAAGTTGGGCGTGGTACTACTGGTAGTAGTATACGTAGTAGTATATGCTTTTAATCTAGCATTCTGGAGAAAAAGGCAAGAAGAAGTCTGTGAGTTCAAGACCAACCTGATACTCATAGTGAGTTCCAGGACAGCTATATAGTGAGACCCTATCTGTCTCAAAAATACCAAAATCTGACTGATATGCCATATAATAAAAATCCAGTGTGGTGGTTTGAATATGTTTGGCCCAGGGAGTGGCACTATTAGTAGGTGTGGCCTTCTTGGAGGAAGTGTGTCACTGTATGGTTGAACTTTGTAACCCTCCTCCTAGCTGCCCCGAAGCCAGTCTTCTCCTGTCTGCCTCCAGATGAAGATGTAGAACTCTCAGCTCCTCCTGCACCATGCCTGCCTGGATGCTACCATGTTCCCGCCTTGATGATAATGGACTGAACCTCTGAACCTGTAAGCCAACCCAATTAAATGTTATCTTTTTGTGATGGTTTGTATATGCTCAGCCCAGGGACTGGCACTATTAGAAGTTGTGGGCCTGTTGGAGTAGGTGTGTCACTGTGGGGTGTGGGCTAAAAGACCTTCATCCTAGCTGCCTGAAAGTCAGTATTCTGTTGGTAGCCTTCAGGTGAAGATCTAGAACTCTCATCCCCTTCTGCACCATGCCTGCCTGGATACTGCCATGCTCCCACCTTTAAGATAATGGACTGAACCTCTGAACCTGTAAACCAGTTCCAATGAAATGTTTTCCTTGTAAGAGTTGCCTTGGTCATGGTGTCTGTCCACAGCAGTAAAACCCTAAGACATCCAAGAATTGAGAAAAGTATTTCAGAATCATCTCTTTATGTGTATATGTGTATGCCTGTGTTGAGTGTATGTCACATGCGTGGGTGCCCATGGAAACCGGAGAGGGTGACAGAGCCTTAGAGCTGGAGCTGCAGGTGGTTGTGAGCTGTCTGATGTGGGTGCTGGGAACTGAACTTGGGTCCTCTGGAAGAGTATCAAATGCTTTTAACCACTGTGCCATCTCTCCAGCCCTGAAAAAATGGTTTCAATATCTCCCATGCTCCATGACTATTTCAAACACGTAATCCAACCTCTGACCAGCAGTGAGTAGGATGAGGTGGTGTGGACACTTGGGTCTAAATGTGTGCCAAGATTGCAAGTCTCACTTTTGAAGGCACTACCCGAAGCAGCTCTTCTAGATCTTCACACGTTTGATTTCTGCCTACATGTCTGCCGCAAAAGTTTAAAGGTATTTTTGCCCTTCTCAACATGACTTCGGCAAGATCAACAATTTCACAAAGCTAGTTTCTCCACATTGTGTATCTTTGTTCTCTGCCGTAGATGCTCTTTGGATCTGTTGATAAGTAAGAAATGGAACATTTGTGAGGAAGCTTCAGAAAAGGTCCCACAGTGAAGTCAGTAAGCACGAAGCTCAAGGAACAGCCCACAGTAATCTTTGGAGAAGCTGCAGGAGGAGCCATGAGACTGCAGAGGCCAGTTAGTGACGGGGAGGATGGACGTTAACACAACCCCTCAGCTCTCAGCTTTAGAGGGCCAGCTTCCTGCCTCTGCTGTGACATCCCTCATAAAAAAGTGAACACAGTTGGAGCCAACACCACGTCTCTCCCAAGATCACCCGGGTGGAGTCTGGGACAGTTCAGACTGAGGCAGAATTTCCTCTGGAGAGCGCTTCTCAGGGCCCACATGTACAACAGACACGCACATTCAGCCCTCAGCCCAGAGGAAGAGTAAGTGTTTCTTGACTTCACAGTCATTCTCCAGTTTCGAAGTACACAATGATGGAAACCCCTGGCTATCCACACTGAAAACTAATCATATTTAACAATTGTAATTACACAAAAATCCCAATCATTATGACACAAAACCTGCCATCTCCAGGCATGTGAAGGAACAGAGCCAAGGGGCAGCCCGGCACACTGACCAGAAAGGGAAGAGAGGACTGGGCTGTGTACTAGGGCAACTTGCTGGGGCAAGCTTTTCTGAGGAGGTAAGTCTCATTTTTAAATGCCTCCATGGTAGAGTGGCTGTTTTTAAAAACAGTCTCTCTTTTTTTTTAATGTTTTTCAAGACAGGGTTTCTCAATGTAGCCCTGGCTGTCCTGGAACTCACTCTGTAGACCAGGCTAACCTGGAACTGCCTGACTTGGGAATGCTGGGAGTAAAGATGTGTGCCACCACCATCCAGCTCAGAAGCAGTCCTTAAAATTTCTCCTTCGGAACAAAAGCAGAGCATGCTCACTCCAACGAAGTAGAAAAGCAAAGAGGCTAAGAACACCCAACATTCGGTTAGGACACAGCCCAGACATTTCTCCTCACCCAGTATTACTCAGGATTTCTCAGGTAACACGACGACCTTTTTCCTTTTTTTTTTTTTTTTTTTTTTTTTTTTTGATGGGATTGGGAGGCTAGAGACAGGGCTTCTCTGTGCAGCCCTGACTGTCCTGGAACTTGCTCTGTAGACCAGGCTAGCCTCAAACTCAGAGATTTGCCTGCCTCGGCCTCTTGGGTGCTGGGACTAAAGACATGTACCACCGCCACTTGGCTGGCAATGTAACATTTAATGACTTTTAATGTTTATACCCCTATCTTGCTGAAACTCGGCTTCCAAGAAGATCCTTTGTGGCCTGGCATATATATATATAGATATATATATATATGCCAGCAATCCCAGCACTTAGGAGGCTAAAGCCAGAACACAGGTTTGAGGTCAGCCTAGACTATATGACAGTCTCAACACCACACCAAAAAATAGGGGCTAGAAAGATGGCTCATCAATTAAAACCTCTTCCTGCTCTTGCAGGTTTCCAGCACTACACAGCAGCTCACAACTGTCTGTCACTCCAGCTCTGGAGGATTCAGCCCCCTACTCTGGCCTCCTCAGGCACCAGACACACGTGAATATATAGTGTACTAACCTGCCTTTCAGAGGTCGAGGAATGATCTGTGAGCTCCCGCTGTGGTGTTCACCTCATTCTAGTACTAGTAATCTTGGCCAACTTGTCAGAGTACGTCTGGATCATTCCGGTTAGAAAGTCTGGCTCAAGATTTTAATCCCAGCACTCAGGAGGCAGAGGCAGGCTCTGTGAGTTCAAGGCCAACCTAGTCTACAGAGAGAGTTCCAAGACCGCCAAAACCAAAACCGAGATCAAAACAAAAACCTGTTTTCTAATTAATGAAGCTAAGCCCTGCTCCCTGTGTGTATCGGCCACTCGTATACGTTTTATGACCTCAGCTTATTCTTAACCACCCTTCCATCATGACTCATGCTTGCCTCTCGTTCAACATGGATGGCATACATAAATAAGACCTACTTTATCACTCTTAATTACATGTACATATGTGTGTGTTGTGTGAGGACATTTGTGCATATGTGTGCTGATGCCCATGGCACCCAGTAGAGTTGGATCCCCTGGAGCTGGAGTTTCTGGTGGTTATGAGTCACCCAGGTGAGTGCTGAGAATCAAACTGTGGTCTGTTGGAAGAGCAGCCGTCCCTCTAGTCCCCGCTGTACGTCTTTAAAAGTATGTATCAGACTCTTGTGTCTCAAACAAGGTCCTTCCAACCCAAGTTCCAGGGGCTACTGACCAGAGAATACCCCCACCCCAGAGGTGCTTAATCTCTCAGCTCAATATGAGATTTTATTCCTGGCCTAAATCAATGACAGCTGTGCACCTGATGTGAACTAATACAGTCCTCTGAACCTGGTGTAAAACTGCTGCTGCTGTCTTTTGGGTTCTTCTATCACCCTTCCAACCCTTATTCTACCCTAATCCCTCCCACCACCCCAACCCCCCAACACCAGGTAGGAGAGATGGAAAGTTAGAGGGAAAGGGGTATGTAGACCTCTTTAGACCATTTCCTGCTGATTAGGGGCATCCGGTTCCTAAGGGCAAGTCCAATCTTCATCAAGTGAATATCCAGCAGTCCAGCAAACACAACTGCAAATGCAGCAGCAGGGGGAGAAGCAGCAGGGGAAGCAGTGGCTGCCACAGACCCTCTGGGGCATTCCTGTTTATTCGCTCTCCAGAGTCCCCAGAATTAAACTATCTGCAGCTAGCAAAATAAAAAACACACCCCTACCAGTGCACCAGGCAAATCGTAATCACCTGCTGTGAAGCAGCCTCTTACCCCACACCTGGGATTAAAATAAAAACATAGTCACATAATTGGGTATTTTAAGAAACCAAAACTCAATACCTGAATTCCCTGAATTACGTTCTATTAAAAGGAAGCATAGGGAAAAAGAGAAGGCAGGAGTGGGGGAAGAAGAGGAGGGGAAGAGAGGAAAGAAGGGAGGAAAAACAGAGGTCTGGCAGAAGTGGGGCAAAGGAGAGAACATGAAGAAGGGAGGAGAATAAAGAGAAAGAAGGAGAAAAAGAGAGGGGGGAGGAGGAGAAAGAGGGAAGCAGGCCACGCCTCTCACCTTCCTAAGCGCCCCTCCCCATCCCCCAGTCCCTCCCTCTCCTTCCGTGGGCCCAGCGGAAGCCACTTCCAGGGACCCGTCTGTAAAGAAGTTCTCAGCGTCCTTGCCAGCACTGCTTATCTGATTTCCTGAACCACTTATCTAGCAGCCCTGGGAGGCTGCGAGGGCAGAAATCCTCCAGTGAACCACTGATATCACCGCCTAGCTGCCCTGTGGATCCTGTGCCCTCACAGTGCCCCCAGGCTGCTGGAGGCCTCGGATCACTTGGGTTCTTAATCAGATGACCTTTTATTCTGGAGAGGCTCATGAAGAGGAGTCAGGCCCACAGCCTGGCATCTCTGGATCCTTGGAGCCTCCACCAACCCAGACCTCTCTGAACGGAAAAAAAAGTAGACTCCATATGTTGGTGAGGGCGATTATCCTCAGATCACTTCATCCAACTCCATTTTGCAGGTGAAAAGAAAAAAAAAATCTTATGTTAATTACATTATTGGCAATACAGGAAAGAGGTAAATGCTATGTTGTTCCAGGTTTTTTGGAAAGACAGACCGGAAAAGTACTAAAAGCAGTGCTTTCATGGGGTTCACTGAACTGAGAACTGAGGCAACGCTGAGGGCTGAGCGTGGGAAGGAAAGCGCTGGTGACCTCCAGACCCACTCGGAGCCAGCCCTTCACAGACTCACGTCCACGGTTTAAGAAGAGAACACACAATACCTACGCCTACTTCCTTCAAAGAAAAAGGAGAGTTTTCCAGACCACTGCAGGCTTAATCTCATGCATACAATCCCAGCATGCACCACGGAAGGGACGCCAAACATTTTGCTTATGAAATTTTCAGCCCCAAATCCTTAACTCGGTTACATACGTAGCTAAAGCGGCTTCCTCCTGTCCATGCTTGCTTTATTCCTTCCTTTCCTCTTCCCTCTTTCTCTCCCCAACTTGAGTATTTCCCCAACTTGTGCCTTGACTCGGGCGGAGGGTGGTGGTGGGCTCAATGCCTAACACATAGATACCCTGGGCTCCGGTCCCCTGCTGAAAATAACAACAACAACAATAATAATAACGATAATAATAGTGAGATACAACAATAGAAACTGGAAAGCTTTGAGCATGGGCCTTTGTGGGAGAAGTGGGCTCTTCCGTGTTTCTATTTACAAGTTCAGATAATCCCGAGGACCAAAATATAAAGCAATAAGTGCTGCTTTCCTCTTCTGCTCTGGAGGGCGCCAGCATTAGCGCTTGGAGAAGCATTTCCCTGGGAGTGCAAGTGAAATCAGACCTCTGCAAAGTGCTGCAGCCCAAGTTCACCGCCACCCCAGTTCATTACAAAGTATAATACGTAGCTTCACAACGTCAGGGGCAGTGACTGCTCTCACAGAACGCCCTTTCAAGTGCACCAGCCAGTCTCTACAGACCAGACTTCTTTTCATAATAATATTCCCTGAAATCACCACAAAGTTCTCAAGATATGGTGGATATTCAAGGAGCAATTCAGAATGTATAGTGTTTAATAAATAATATTGATAGTGTTCACCGAAGCACACCGAATTACAATATTTCTTTTTCTAATACGGTTGGGATGGAGGAGGGTAAAGATCCCCTCAGATTCTTTCCAGTCTCCATTCCACCTAGCCTTGTGCCGTTTACTGGTAAGAAGGCTAGAGTGGAGGCAGGCGAGATGGCTCAACAGTTAAGAGCTCTGGCTGCTTCCAAAGTTTCAATTCCCAGGACCCACAAGGTGCCTCACAGTCACCTGTGAGTTTAGTTTCAGGGAATAACACATTCTCTTATGGCCTCTGCAGGCACCAGGCAGAGCAAATGGTGCACAGATAAACATGCAGGGTAAAAAAAAAAAACCACAAAACAGTCATAGACGTGTGTGTGTGTGTGTGTGTGTGTGTGTGTGTGTGTGTAAGGTGATGGCACATGCCTTTGACCCCAGGACTCAAGGATGCAGAGGCAGGTGGATCTCTGAATTCCAGGCCACCCTGGTCTACAGAGAGAGTTCCATGGCAGCCGGGGCTATATAGAGATGGCAGCAGGTGTCTGAGAGGAGGACTCTTAGTGGAACTGGAGGTCACTGTGCTTGCCTGGCATGTGAGAGGTGTTAGTATTGATCCCCAGGATTGCCTAAGAAAAAGAAATGCAGCATCATAAAATACACCTTGCTGGCAAAGGATAAATATATAAAGCCATTGCAAGGATGCTGGCTTTATCTAAGAGATGCACTATAGGGCAGGTGGGGGAGAGTCCAAAAGGAAGGCAGGAGTGCTACTGAATCAAGGACTTCCAGGTTAAGAGTCTTCACTGAGCAACCAACAGCCAACCAGACCTCATGGGCCAAAGCAAAATTCCTATTCAGCCTGTCGCTGCTCGCTGAGGAATTCTTCCTGGGCAGGGTTGCCAAGCTGATGGCTCCAGTTTCAGAACAAGCCTAGATTGCAGCCTGTTTAGCTGATTAGCAATCCCAGGGTACCATCGCCTGGGATGACAGAGACTGTGAGGACACCCCAACACAGGCGCCAAGGTTCAGAGCAAAGACCCCAATAAACCTGACATTAAAAACACTCGATCCCCCCCCCCCCGCATTAAAATTAACCCATTTAAAGCAGATGGGGCAACACCTGCTGCCATCACGTGACCACACATGGCAGAGTGACAAGGATGGGCTGCTGGAGTTCATAAACCTGAGTGAGCAAACACATCTGGTAAGGCACAAGTGCAACGGTCGATGCTCGCCAAATACAGAAGGAATAACAGTGAGTAAAGAGAAGTCTGGGAGGCTGAGGGACCGAAGACAAACGTCGAGCTTCAGGCAAGAATGAGGAAAAGCCGCTATCCAGCCAAAGCATTCTTTACAAAACCAGAAATGTAGCCAGGCATCGGGATGCACGCCTTTAATCCCAGCATCCCAGATAGAGCAAAAAGACCTCGAGTTCTGAGGCCAGCCTAGTCTACAGAGCAAGTCCCAGGACAGCCAGAGTTACAGAAGGAAACCCTGTCTTGAAAAACAAAAACAAAAAAAAAAAACAAAAAAAAAAAAAACAAAAACCAGACAAATCAGAAGTGCACGCTTGACATCTCAAGACTCCAGAGGCAAAGGCAGGACTGGGAGCTTAAGGTTATCACTAGCTAGTGGGCTAGACTGAGCTACGTGAGACATTCGTTTCAAAAAAAAAGAAAAAAGCAAAAGGAGATGCACAGAAAAGGAAGAAGGAAGCAGGGAGGAAGGAAAAAACAATATGCCTGGTTAGACCAGAGTCATAAAAGGGCTGAGGCCACCACCTGACTTATCTAAGAATTCTTCACAAGTACATTTAACAGCACAGGCCCCAAAGTAAGTCTGCTCTGAACAAAGTTTCAAATGCCCGGCTCAGACCGAGTTCTTAGTTTCGGTTCGGTTCAGATGCTTCTTTCTGCTTGACTTTCCTGGCTGCTTTCCTAAATTTGCCCTCTACTTTCTATCCAACGCTACTCCCCGGATGTGAGGCCCACAGGTAACTCCAGCGCCACACTAGAGGCTGAAGCAAGAAACTTCAAATTCAAGGCTAGCCTGGACTACATAGAGGCTCTGTCATCTCAGACTTATTTTCAGTGCTTCTTAAAGGAGCTCTGGGCCCATTTAGGTAGCTTGGACTTCATGGTCTGTTTCCAGCACTATTTTCTGGTCATACTTAAAACTTCCAGGGGCTGGAGAGATGGCTCAGTGGTTAAGAGTAGTGACTGCTCTTCCAGAGGTCCTGAGTTCAATTCCCAGCAACCACATGGTGGTTCACAACCATCTGTCATAGGATCAGACACCCTCTTCTGGTGTGTATGAAGACAGCTACAGTGTATACATAAAATAAATAAACCTTTAAAAAAAAAAAAAAAAACAACTTCCAGAGCCCTGGGGAAAAAGAAAAACAAAAACAAAAAAAACTACAGCATCGGGGTTGGGGATTTAGCTCAGCGGTAGAGCGCTTGCCTAGCGAGCGCAAAGCCCTGGGTTCGATCCCCAGCTCCGAAAAAAAGAAAAGAGAAAAGAAAAAAAAAAAAAAAAACTACAGCATCCTTTTCTTGGCCCAGTTGTCTCAGCAGGGACCAGCATCCCACTGGAAGTCTGATCTGCAAAATGGAGTCTCGATTCAAAGAAACCACGGCCCTCAGGAAGAGCTACAACGTCAAACTGAAGAAGGACAGTCGGGTTTCTAACCCTAATGCAGCCTTGGACCGGGTGGGGGAAACTTCAAACAGGTCTTTAGCAGATCTGTAAACAGGCGAGCTGTCAAAAAGACCCCAGCACACACCCGTCCCTCAGCCACAGTTTAGCAAAACAATGAACACAAACAAGCTTGGGAGGAGGCCTAGGAATTCTTGCATCCAGTTAAAATCTCACCAGCAGCAGCTCCACCAGAGGTAGCCAGGGGTAAAGCAGGAGTCTGTCTCCTTTCACTTGGGTGTCCGTTAGCATCTAAAAAGTTCCAGATTTTACATTTATTGTGTGAAGCGGTTATTGAAAGAATTAGTTCTATAATGAACTCAATCGTCACATAAAGCCTGGTCAAAGCTTACGTAAAGGTTCCTGGGTTACATCCAGAGAAACGATTTGCCACCTCCAGGCTTTATCAGTGGTGGAAGGTGGTTTGTTTGTTTGAGCAACCAGAGATATCAAGAATCGCTATGTGGAATCCTATTCTTAAGTACAAACACAGTTGATTCACAGATTTTTTTTTTTACTCTATTTTGGTAGTGTGGCCAATCATTTTATTATTTTGGGAAATCAGCCTTGCCCGTGTGTCAATTCACTTGGTGGGCTACGGGGTGCCAATTAAAGCAATCTGCAGCGTTTTCCGCCAGGTGCATGTGACAACTCCAACCCCTCTGATGTGTGCAGCTCGCAGAGGCTGAATGAGAGCAAGGGAAAGAGAAGGCCGACCGGCTTGTTTGGTACAGGCTAACGTGACAGGTCTGAGGTGGACAGGACTGAGGCATTTGAAATTCAGTCAGGAGATTTATGGGAGGTCCTTTCGCTCCAGCTTTAACCCAGGGCTTTCTGTGTGTATTCACTCTGCTATAACAAGAATGCATGGTTTAGCCCTCTGCAAAGAACGCTGAACCCTCAGCCTTAACCCCAGGTGTGCTAGGAAAGGAGGAAGACTGACGTTGTTATCAGTTGGCTCTTCCGTTACCCACTGGGTACTCACTGGTCACTTCTTGGTCACCCATTTCAAGCATAGCCTTGTTATTGAGCATGCAGAGCCTGGACTAGCAGAGAACTGACCACATTAATGTCCTCCAAAGCATGCGCACCTCAAGGCTCTTTTGGGGAAACCTCCACTCTGGGTATCTTCAGGGCTTGGCCCCTCATTTTCTTCAGGCCTTCCTTCAAGAGAGGTCGACAGCTCTACGGGGACACCTCCTCCCCCTCTTGTGCATATGGCTTTCAGCACAGATTCTGTCCTTGCCTAATGATTATTTCTCAATTGGTTGGCCTTGTTCTCCTAACACATGCTGAACTTGTAAGCAACCTGAGGTTCACCTGTGAATCTCAGTATCTAATTCAAAATATCCAATATCCAAACATACTTGAGGTGAGAAAAAAAAATGAGTAGGTATTTATTTGTACTGTTAGAGAGGAGATGTGATGAATCATTTGCATTTTTACCTTAAAGGATATTTAATATAGCTTAATGGAAAAGGACATTTTAAAAGTAAGGGAAATTTTAGGGTTGGGGATTTAGCTCAGTGGTAGAGCACTTGCCTAGCACAAGGCCCTGGGTTCGGTCCCCAGCTCCAAAAAAAAGAAAAAAAGAAATAAGGGAAATTTTAAACTAAATATATTTAGTCCACCCCTTAAGCTGAAACACAACAACGCGAGTGTAGTTGTAGTAGGCAGATAGGGGAAAACATATTAATAGCCAGGAGTGTCAGGTGGTGGTTCTCATACCCAGTCTTGAAATTCCAAAACAATGAATTGTACTGTGTTTTTAAAACTGCTTTTAAAATTATTGTAACTTTCAGGCATTTGTCTGGTGCTGTCTTAAACTTGTCTATTTTTGAGTTGACCTTCAGTGTAGTGTAGCCCCTTATATGACCTGTTTGCAGTGTATTATGTAATACGTTGCAAGCAGTACATTAACTAGAAAGCATGTTTTCTGCTTATTAAATATATATACAGAATCTGTTATTACATATTGTGTCCTCTTGATGTATTTGATAGTTTTGAGGTTTTTTGTTTGTTTGTTTGTTTGTTTTGTTTTGTTTTGTTTCTCTGTATATCTCTGCCCTGGAACTCTCTTTCTCTGTAAATCATGTTGGTCTCCAACTTGGAGATCCGCTTGCCTCGACCTCCCCAGTGCTGGGATTAGAACTGTGTGCCACCATCTCCCAGACTCGCAGAAGTTTTTTAATCAAACAGAGCCTTGCTCACAAATGTACTTATTGCTAAAGATCATCAGCTGTCATAAAAGGCTAAGACGGGAGAGCAGGACCTTTTGAAACGCACACAGAGACAAAATGTCCTCTTTTCTTCTTTGCTTTAGTGAATGATAACATCAGCACGGTGGAACACAGAAAGCAGAACGTCTCCATTTGAAAAGTTCACCACCAAAAGGCTGACTCTGGGCTGTGCGATGGCTCGGGGTAAAGGTGCTTGCTGCCAATACTGACACCCCCAGATGGTGAGTTGTGCCTCTGTGTACACGTTTTAACACACACAAGTATACAGTGGTACAAATACTATGAAGGGGGTGGGGGATTTAGCTCAGTGGTAGAGCGCTTGCCTAGGAAGCGCAAGGCCCTGGGTTCGGTCCCCAGCTCCGAAAAAAAGAAAAGAAAAAAAAAATACTATGAAGATTCATCTTCAAAGTAAACTTTCTAACGAGAAGAGCTTCCTAGGCAATCTGAAAAGATTACCTATATCTCACTGGGATTTGGAATTTAATCTCTAGGAGTTTGCTCTAGGGGGGTGTTTCCAGAAAACATAGGCAGGCCTCCTAGGCTGATTTACCCGGAAACACTGTAAGGTCCAGCTCCTGGACTCTCCCATGCTCACTTGACTGTCAGCTTCAGCTAAGTATTCAGGCACTCTCTCTTGAGTCCCAACCCCATCAAATGCCTCATCAACCTCGGTCCATCCCTTCAGGGGCCATAGTAGATGATAACACTAAGAAAGTGAATCTTATGTAAATAAGAAATACTCAAGTTAATAAAGATAAAAAAAGAAAGTGAATCTTGAGCCGGTCATAATGATGTTTGTCTTAATCCTAACACCCCAGTCACAGAGGCAGGCCAATTTTTGAGTTTGAAGCCAGCTAGTTCTACAGAGTGAGTTCCAGGACAGACACAGGACAGACACAGTACCTACACAGAAATCCCTGTCTTGAAAGAAGGAAGGGGGGGGGGATAAGGAAGGGGGTGTCTCAGATTCAAAAAAGTGACCCAGAAATCTTGGTCTACTTCAAAGTGTTCTCAGCGGTTTGAGCAGAGAAAGCAAGGGAGGTTTGATCGTGGTCTCCTTATAGTATCGTTTTCCCAGAATGCAACATGGAATCCTGAAAAACCACCAGATAAACGCCACTTTCATTAAATGCTGTGTAATTCTAGATAGACATTAGCCATAAAAGCTACATAACACATACCCGTTAAGCCAGATTGTTAGTACTCAGTACTTAGACTCAATACTGAATAAATTATCCCTATTGGTGCTAAGTATAACTTGGAGAAAATAAATACCCATCCACTTGCATTCTTCTTTCGTTTGACTCATGTAGTGCCACAGAACTAAGTAGTCAAACTGAGAGTTAATTGTGCAATTAAAGTAAATGTGCACCCCCCCCCTTTTAACCATCAAACTCAAAACAAACCAAAATAAAAACGAAAAACAAAACGTTGTTGTCTTGGACTTGGGTTATACGAGTTTTCAAACTCAAGTGATGACTCTTTCCACTACCAAGAGAACTAAAGTGGAAGTCGAGATGTAGATGGGGTTATCTCGTACAATCAACCGCTTCCCCATCCCTAAGCTTTCGAACCCCTGGCGGAGTTCCTAACACTAGTTCTTCGGATTCCGGTATCCACTTCAGCACTTAAAGGGTAACCAGAGTAGGAGATTTTGAAAGTCGCAACGCGACTTTACCCATCCAAAAATCAGCTCAGGCAGGCTTTCCCTCTCCGCCCTCCTCCCTTCCAGGTTCCTCAACCTGGGACTGGTCCTGCGCCTTTCTCGGTCGAGACTATCAGGAAGGTCTCCTTGGAATGGCCACACCAGCCGGGTTAAGTTACCAGGGGCAGCAAAAGTGCGGCTCTGAGCCTTTCCAATAGGACGTAACCAGTTCCCGGCCTAGGACGCCCCGGGAGGAGGGGGAAGGAAGTGTCGCCACCGAATGGAAGGAGGGCAGCGGGACCCACCTCCCGCTCCCTCCCGCTCCCGCCCTCGGCCCCACCTCCCCCGGCTCGCACAAAGCCGTCCCCAAGGCGGGGACCGCAACGGACCAGGCCCCGCGCCCCGCGGCTCACGCGGCTCCCCGGCAGTCCAGAACTCCGATCGAGGACGCGGAGAACCCAGAGTCCCCGTGCACCACTGTCCTCCCCCATCCCTCTGCCATCGACAGCCCTTGCGAAGGCCGATTGAGCCCCAAGCCCGAGGTGGCGGCCTCCAAAGTGTGGGCCGCGCGGTCATCGGACGCGTACGAGCCAACGACGTCGGGGCGCAGGGAGACCAGCCTAAGTGTGGGCGCCCCTTCGTACCCGACCTCAAAATCAGTCCCCACTCCCGAGAGGTCCTGCCCCACACCTGCGCGAGGTGGCTGGACACTGCGTGGGGGGCGGGAGGGAACGAAAAGCAAGCACACACAGGGACCCGCCATCGCGGCCTGCCCGCGCCTCCGTCCCGTCGGGGACCCGCGCTGGGGTGCACATGCACCCCAGGTCGCCGCAGTGGGGAAGATGGCCGTGTCTGCAATCGCATAAAAGCCCTTTGTTGAGAGCACACAAAAGCGGCCCAGACCGCTTTTCCAGCAGGCCCTTTGGCCTAATCGAAGGAAGTCTACTGAACTTCCAAATGGCCCAGGAAATCTGAGGCTGGGGAGCACCTCCAGGCAAGGGGATAACTACAGGCCTCCCGCCACCATCTGCCAAAACCTCAATCAGTGCCCAAGGGTCCGTCCGGTCGGGGAAGTGGGAGCTGAGCTCATTCGTCGGGGAGGAAGCAAAGAAAACCCACGTTTACTAGCAAGGCCCAAAAACAAGTATTAAACATTCACGTTCGTGTAGGGTCTCTTCCCTGAATCAGGGTAGAAATATAATCCTAGAGGGTCTGGATCCATCAAGAAGAAAAAAATAAAAAGAGAGGAAAAAAATACAAAACCAAAATCCAACAATAGCGACTTAAAAAAAAAAATAACAAACCAGTTGCCATCAGCCCAAAGGGGCAGCGGCAGCCGCCGCCGGCGCGTGCGACCCACTTACTTGTCCGACTCTTGTGACATGTTTGATCCAATGAACTCGCTCCCCTTTTCCTGGAGCCTCAGCCTCTGGTGAAACTGGACTTTCAAGTCTGTGCAGGTGAAGGTGTGTGAGAGCGCCCGAGATGGCAGAACAAGAGCTACAGGTAATTCTGCTTTCGTCCCCCCTCACCACTCTCGCTCGCCCGCTCGCTCGCGCCCTCACCTAGCCGGAAAGGTGGGATGGGGGGGAGGGAGCCCTCACATGGGGCCCGCGCTCGGAGGCGGCCCGGCGGCGCGGAGTCCTCCCGGATCGCGGCAATGGGCAGACACAGAGCGCAAAGTGGCGGACTTGGGCGGCCACAGGTAACTTTCTCGCAAGGCGCTGAATTCTTTCACTAAAGGGTACAAGCCCGAGGGCCGAGCTGCGCGGTGATTGGCTACGGAGCTCCCTCAGGTGAGCTGCCATTGGTAGAGGCGCGCTCAGGTAAGGCCCTTCTCCAAGTGCAGGTCACTCACTGTGAAGTTTACCTGAGTGGAGCGGTGACACGCTGGAGACTCTGCGAGCTGACTTCTACCCACTTTCGACTTTCTTCCCTGACTAGGGGCTGGGGTAGAGGTGATGGGAGAGAAGGAGCAGGGAGCACCGCCTGCAGACACTAGGTACTGCGGGTCAAACCGAAGGACGATCGAGGGCTGAACCCAGGAATCAACAAGCCACCCGGAACCAAATGGCCAGTTCACCACCTGCCACTTGACACCCGCTGGACGAGAACTGAGTGACGGGCAGAAGAGTCAGGGAGCTAGAGTTACGCTATGCTAAGAGTGGGAAAGAAACAGAGATTGCCGGGTCTCTTGCGTAATTGCATTGTTAGCATTCTTATCCACAACAAACTCTTCTCGTGCTCTGAAGCATAGAAGATAGCAGGTCGTTTTCAGTTTTCAAACAGTCGAGCGACCTTTCCTGAGCTGGATCTATGAAGTGCGGCGAGGCTTTGATGGAGAAAGGAGATTCGGTTGAAGAGACTCTTAAGATGGCCCGGGCGCACCTTTTGCATCTCTCCGCAGACTGGGATTCCTGCACTGCGGAACAACTACTGCATCTGTTCCATAAGCCTGTCGCCGGTTGACATTTCTAGGCAAGCATCAACATTTACATTGTAATTCAATAGAAGCAGCTACTACAAAGGCGCTTTTATCCTTGCAGTTTAATATGGTTGCCAGGGGAACAACGCAGGATGAAACTGACTTGTTTGTGTGGTTTTCTCTTCTGCTCCGGAACAGTTCGAAGTAGCCTGATGTACTTTATAATCGCTTGTGGAAGTTCTGACAGGGACCTAGCCTATCCGTGCGGATTGTGGAAACACAGGAGGGTTTGGAGAGCTTTGCCACGTCTTATGTCAAGTCAGCACTGGAGCGCCGAAGCTGTCAGGCCTGACACAACTTCTGTATTAAAACTTTTGCAGGTCACATGGTTTGGGGGGATTAAATTACGGGACTAGGTTTGGTTGTTCCTTATTTCCACTCTTAGCAAATGACTTTCACATTTTTATTTTTTTAAGATAACAACATAAGCAACCATACACGTACTTCTTAGAAACAATATGTTGTGAACACAGTTTGAACTCGTATCCGTGTACCCCTTAATTTATTTTTCTCCCCTCCTCAGGCAGACAAGCACATTCCACTGTCACCCTTGCCCGGTGGCTCTGTGACCTGCTCTCTGTTTCTCAGCAGTGCATATCTCTTGATGGATCAACAACTTGATTTGACCACTTGCTACTTACTAACTTGCTAACTCCTTTACTCTTTCACTTCTGGTTCCAGACCCCCAACAGGGCTCCTTCTCAGGTTAGAGACTAAGAAGTATGTGTCTGTTCAAGTTTCAGGGGCAACAGAGAACACTGGTATAGTGTGACTGTTTTCTTATAAAACTTTTTACCTTTTGTTTAGTTTATTCCGAACCCATCCTGGTATATTTCTATAACAAATTTATCAAGTGGCTGTAAAATTTAGTTTCCAGAAGGCCAAACAGCCAATTCCATCCCCCACCTCCACCCCCCACCCCCCCACCCCCACCCCGCTCCTTGCAAAAAGCCTGCAGAACTCCTGCCCTCCTGATCCAATAGAGATGAACTGGATTTATGGCTTGCTCACCCTGAGACACCTTGATCTATGTGGTAAGCCTTCTTTGAGGGTTTATGTTGCATTTCCCACGGCATGTGGTATTTTCTTTTTTGTTTGTTTGTTTTATATCATTGTGTGTGTGGTAGGGATGGGGGCAGTTGTCTCTCTGTAGCCTTGCTGGCCTGACAGTAGCTGAGTAGATGAGGCCATTTCCCTCTTGTCCAGTTTCCAGGCATTTATCCCCACACCTCGGCTACTTTAACTACTCTTGAGTTTTTGTTATTTGTAAAGTACAATTCTGTGCCTTTGTCATGGCCACCATACTTTTGTCTTTTGAGGTATTGTTTTATTACAGGACTTTTCCTGCCTCTCCTTGGCTTCTGCCTCCTCTCCCTCTGAGTTTGCTCTGTTGCCCCTGTAGCCCTTGCTGTCTGCAGACCTTTCACTTTGCATTCCCAGGTAGGAATGAGGTCATGAGGACTTCCTCAGCAACCCTGTGGAGGTGGGGGATGGGCCTGCTCACTATGGGCCTGCTGTCTTTCCCTGGGAGCTCATAGACTAATCAGGAGAGAGCTATGATCTCTTGCGCTCTGGAGCATTCAGCAGGCGCATAGTGTCTGGACTGGACTGGGTGAGCCGCCCTGCAGCCTTTCTCACTCTTTCCTTTCCTGGAGGGCTCTGTCCCCTGTCCTCCTGTGGATGGTGAGTAAGTGCTTTTCACTTCTCCAGCTGGCTGCCAGGGGCAGGACAGGGAATCTGAAAATAGTGTTTATTAGGAACTAAAAAGCCCAAAGAAAAATAGTGTCTGACTCTGGGGTACAGTCCCATGAAGAGGTAACTAACTTCCACCAGAGTGCCTTACAGCAAGGCCGCCAGGCAGCAAACCCATCTGGCACTGCTACAGGTTTTTGTTGTTTTTTTAAGATGTATTTATTTATTATATATAAGTACAGTGTCAGACACACCAGAAGAGGGCATCAGATCCCCTTACAGGTGGTTGTGAACCACCATGTGGTGGCTGGAATTTGAACTCAGGACCTCGGGAAGAGCAGTCAGTGCTCTTAACCTCTGAGCCATCTCTCCACCCCCCTTGGAGAGATTTTTATGGCCTTGCTGTCATTTGTGCATGGAGAGAAAGGTCTGCAGACAAGTAAGGAAAGACTCAGCAAGGGACCCAACACCTCCAGCTGCCAGTGTTTCCCTGGACTCCTGATTTCAGGTGTCTTATGCTTCCAGGATCCCCAGTCTCCTTGTCACAGTCCCCTTATGGTGGCCTCAGACACCTCCAAGGCTCAGGCCATCCTGTGTTTTTAGAACAACTGAGCCTTTATGAGCAGTCATGTGTAACTTCCGCTGTTCCCTTCAGCCACTGTCCCCTCCGCCACTCTTGGTTGGGGGTTCTATTTCTTTAAATAATATGCCTTTTGCAACATTATCCATAAAGCTTTTTACCAAATTGCACCACGTTTGTATGTGCAAACAAAATCAGTGTGTGATCTGAATGTGGTCAGTTTGAAGCTGGATGTGGCAACACACATCTGCAATCCCAACATTCAGGAGTCTGAGGCTAGAGGATTGCTGTGAGCCCCTGCCGAACCATCCCTGTACTGCAAGACCCTGTCTCTATAACTGGAAAAAATAAAAATCATGACTGATCATTCCTTCTGTTTTATAATGATCAAGATTCTTCTGACATCTAATGACTCAACATTGATTAGATAATTATTTTTCTCAGACTAATCGCTGTGTGAAGGAAATTGTCAAGTGGGTCATTTTCTTTTTTGTTTTTTTTCGGAGCTGTGGACCGAACCCAGGGCCTTGTGCTTGCTAGACAAGCGCTCTACCACTGAGCTAAATCCCCAACCCCTCTCAGTAGACACTTAGAACCAAGCCTATCTGTCCCATAAAATATCAGAAGTGTGCAGAAAAACAAGTCTCCAACAAATTTATTTTAGCAATTAATGTTTCCTTTAAATCCCCTCTAGAGAGAAATTACATTGATAACTACTACAATTTAAATAATGATTTTAGCATCTATTAAAATGGCAAATATTTTAACAGTATTATCTAATATCTATGCTGCTTTTCCTCCTCTTCCTTCTCCTTTTCTTCTTCCTCCACCTTTCCTCCTCTTCCTTTTCCTCCTTTTCCTCCTCCTCTCCCTCCTCTTCCTCTTCCTCCTCCTGTTCTTCCTCTTCTTCCTCCTCCTGTCCTTCCTCTTCTTCCTCCTCTTTTCTTATCCTTCTTCTGCCTCCTTTTCTTCTCCTTCCTCCTCCTTTTTATCGTCCTTTTCTTCTCCTTCTTGTTCTGACAAGGTCTCTCTATCTACATAGTCCTGACTGTCCAGGTACTCAGTATGTAAACCAGGCTGGTCTCAAACTCACAGATATCTGCCTGCCTCTGCCTCCAGAGTGCTAGTACAAAGATGTATACCACCATGTGTACCAGCCTGACCTTGCCTTCCTATAATGGTGAATCACAGATGTTGCAATAGGAAAGGCCAGATTTTGAAGGCTGCCGATTGAGTCAGGCAGGACTCATTACCTACAGAGACGATGCAGCCAGCACACCAGTGAGCCTCTGCAAAGCCAGACATAATGCTGTCTCTGCTGTTTTGCAAGTCTCACATGGTGAGTTCGATTCCTGGAGACCCACACAGTAGTAGAAGAAAACTGATTTCTGAAAATCATTTTCTGACCTGCTGAGAAAGATGTAAAGATGACAGGATTTGGAGACTGCAAGGTAACGAAAGAAAGAAACATCAATTTTGTAGTGTCAGAAATGTGAATTTGAGCATCTGTGCGCAGATCAGAACTGTTTATTCTATAAAACCTCAGAAGAGCTTAGAACATCAAGTCTTGGTCACTTAAGGTCAGTCAGGGGGACGGGAAGGAATGGTACCATGAAAATCAACCCCAAAGCTTGTTTTGAAGTTGGTAAGACAGAGTAGGAGTGTCTCTCATCAGTAAAATACATCTTGATCATGCACGAGACCCTAGGTTCAGTCCCTGACACCAAACACCACAAGTAGCACCACCCACAAAAGAGTTGTAAGATCTGTGGGTCCCCGGCCAGGCAGAAGGGCTCTGTTTGGATGAGTTGGATGAGGTTCCCAGGGATGCCACAGCAAAGTACCACACACAGAAACCTGACTACAGACGAAGGCCAGTGCTAATCAGTGCCAACAGAATGGGCTTCTTCTAAGGCCTCTATCCCTGGCCTGTACGGAGCCCTCTGCAAGTCTGCATGTTCTTTACACTGTGAACACATTCTGTGTCTTCAAGACACATCTATCCTGTGGCACTGACTTCACTCTACCTTCATTCTCTCTCTCTCTCTCTCTCTCTCTCTCTCTCTCTCTCTCTTCTCTTCTCTTCTCTTCTCTTCTCTCTCCTCTCTCTCCTCTATCTCTCTCTCTTCTCTCTCTCTCCCCCTCCCCTCTCTCTGTCTCTCTCCTCTCTCTCTGCCTGCCTGTCTGCCCATCTGTCTGTCTGTCACTCCTCCCACCAGGTAGATCGCAGGAATGGAACTCTGGTTACCAGGTTTTGCATCTAGTTGAGGCGCCAGCTCCACAACCCCTTCCTAAGCCCTTCAGTGCTGTCACAGTTGGGGGAGGGGAGACATTCCATAACCTTCACTCACTCGAAGCAGCAGGATACTGCTGCATTTTCCAAACACTGAAGGAGGAAGTCCTCCAGATCTGGTACATCAGGGACTGAAGCACTGGGTCCTTAGGAGAGTAAGTGAAAGGCTGCGTGCTACTCAGAGCGATACCATCGCTTAGCTTCTTCCTTCCAACTTTAGAGCCTGAAGCCAAGTTTATACAACAACCGCCCAGGCCTCACCACCCCCAAGGCTAGAGATGAGAGGATGTTTTTTCCTTGCATGAACTAAAAGTCCTAGAACAAAATACTGATGTGTGGGTGTTCCCAGACAGAGAGAAGAGAAGGAAGAGAGAAGAAGGGAGAAAGTGGGAAACGCCATTCACATCCCAAGGAAATCCATAAGCACAAGTCAGGACCTGTTCTTTTTCTCCCCACCCTACCCCAGAGTACCAGCTTACACTACAATACAAAAAGTATCTCTTCAGGAAAGTGGGGAGGCTTCAGGGACGTGGAGGCAGGAGGGTCCAAAGCTGAAGATCCTCTACCACATGGTGAGCACAGGCAGCTGCAGGCCAGCCTGGGACACATTTTAAAAACAAGAAGAATATGGCATTCAGGAAAACAGATAGTACAGAGGCTGGGACCAGGTGTGGTGGCACATGCCTTAAATTCCAGAAGTAGGAAGGCAGAAACAGGCAGATCTCTATGAGTTCAAGATCAACCTGGTCTACATACTGAGATGCAGGCCAGCCAGGACTACATAATGAGACCCTGTACATAAAGCAAATACCAGAGAGTTTTTAATAAGTTAATAGATATTTAAGATATAAAGCTGGAGCCAGGCAGTGGTGGAGTACTCATTTACTCCTGGGACTTTTGAGGCAGGCCAGGCAGATCTCTGAGTTTGAGGCCAGCCTGGTCTAAAGGTAAGCTCTAGGACTGCCAGAGCTACATAGACAAACCTGTCTTAAAAAAAACAAAAACAGGGCTGGAGAGATGGCTCAGCGGTTAAGAGCACTGACTGCTCTTCCACAGGTCCTGAGTTCAATTTCCAGCAACCACATGGTGGCTCACAACCATCTATAATGAGATCTGATGCCCTCTTCTGGTGTCTGAAGACAGCTACAGTGTACTTATATATAAAGAATAAATAAATCTAAAAACACAAACAAACAAAAAAGATTTATTTTATTTATATGCATACGCGTTTCACCAACACATTTGTCTATGCATCACTCGTGTTTGTGAAGCCTATAGAGGCCAGAAGATATCAAACCCCATGGAGTTATAGACTACTATGACCCATCATGTGGATGCTGGAATCAAACCCGGGTCCTCTGGAAGAGCAGTCTGCCTCTTAACTGCTCTGCCATCTCTCCAGCCAGCCCTCGGACTTTTCAATAACAACAACAATGCTGAATTGTTCCGGGGAAACCAGGAAGAACGCCCAGGAAATATACAGCAACAGGACCCAGGAAACAGCAAGCCAAATGGAAAGGGAGCAAAAGGCCCGAAAATGCTGTCAGTATGAGAGATCTTGTCTCTAAAAGAAAACACTTTTAAAAGCTGGGTGTGGTGGTGCACACCTCTAATCCTAGCACTCAGGAGGCAGAGGCGGGAAGATCTCTGTGCGTTCCAGGCCAGCCTACGTAGAAAGTGCCAGGATAGTCAGAGGTACAAGTGAGGCCCTGTCTCTAAACAAACGAGCAAACAAACAAAGGTTTCATGGAGGCGAGGATGATGGCTCAGTGGTTAAGAGCAGTGGTTGCTCTCTGAGGTGTCCTAAATTCAATTACCAGAACCCACATGGCACCTCATAACCTTCTATAGTTGTGGCTCCATGATTTCTGATGCCCTCTTCTGGTGTGCAGGGATACATGCATACAAAGCATGCCCCATTATGCATAAAATACATAAATAAGTCAATTTTTTTAAGTTTGTTTTTACAGAGGAGCCACAATTTCGAAAAGGCCTTAGCAGAAATTCAGCCTGAGAGGTATCGTGATATCAGATCACCTCCATTCTCTGAACTGCCACCCTCAACAAGAATGTTCTTCATGTATCCTGCTGACCATAGTGGCTCTCCCAATCCTGGGGGTCATTATTATTATCATCGCTTTGATGGTTTAATCAACTATAAAGAAACAGAAGAAAGATGACATTTACCCAAGATGAAATACCAAATGAGAACCGAGAGACCATGGCAGGGTTCTATAGAACAGAGTGTTCCCTCTGATTTTTAAAGAGGTAAATTTATTGTTGATGTCTCAAACTCTTAAAAACATCTCAACGTGGAAAAACAATCAGGTAACATGAGACAGCCCTTCCCTGTTTGGAAACCTTCAGCAATTCTCAGTACAGATAGAGTAGCCTATTTTCAGAACAAAGACCTGCTTCCGAACCCTGACTGCCTAAGTCCATCTGTGCTGTTCAAGAAGACCTCATTTCCGTGAGGTCCAGTATGCTGAGTGAGGGCTGAAGGCTATAGGTAGAGAAAAGTTTGGGGTCTTTTAAATCACAAATGTGAGTCAGCTAAAATTCTTGAGTTAAAGAATGGGAGGTGAGGTGCTGGCCATGGTGCAAAAGTAGGTGGATCTTGGAGTCCGGGCTAGTCTGGGTTACGTAGTGAGTCCCAGGCTAACCTGGACTATATAATGAGACTCTGTCTTGGAGGAAAAACAAAAAACAAGAAACAAAACCAAAATGGCAAGAACAAAACAAAAAGAAGAGATTTGACGTGATCGAGAGTAGAGAGTATACCTTGTATTTCCAGTTGTTACACACATTTTGTCTTAGAGTTTAGCATTAACAGCTTTGTTTTGTTTTTGAATAGACTCTGAAACACGTCTGCGTTTGGTAGGCGGCTTTCAGGAGGCCCCAGCGATCTACCGCCCTGGTACAGTTCCCACTGATGTACAATGGGCTTTTCTCTCCACTAGTAGCATTTCTGCAGGAGCCAAAAAGGAGCCCATCGACCCTCCACTCTTAACCACTGAGACATCTCTCCAGCCCTTGGATATTTTTTTAATGATTCATTTGTTTTCATGCACATTGATGTTTTGCCTACATGAGTGTCTGTGTGAGAGTGCTGGGTCCTGCAGCTGGAACTACAGACAGTTGTGGGCTGCCATTTGGGTGAACCCAGGTCCTCCGGAAGAGTCGCCAGACTCTGGATAACCAATGTGCCATCTCTTCTGGTTACAACTTTATTTTAGTGTTTATTATAAGAAATGAAATCTCTTTTTTCCTTCCTGACTATTGTATTTCATCTCAGAGAGATTTCACTGTTCTAACAGAACTAACCTTTTTGGTTTGTTTGTTTGTTTGTTTCTTGTCTCAGATATCTATTTGTGTCATTTACTGATAGGAAATTTCCAAGTATCCTCCCACCTCAGACCCCTACCAAAGCTTCTTTGGTTTAAAATGCGGAATGACTGGTGAATTGCAATCTAGCAGGTCGGCACTTTCCTGCCTGACAGAGCAGTTTGATCCCTACAGACTACTGATGCACACACGTGCACGTGTGTGTGCACACCTGTGTGTGTGTGTGCACGTGTGTCTATATGTGTGTGTGCCTGTGTGTATGCACGTGTGTGTGTGTGTGTCTGTATGTAGGTGTCCCTGTATGTGTGTGCATGTTTGTGTATCTGTGTGTCTGTATGTGTGTGTACCTATGTGTGTGCCTGTGTGTGGATGCTTCTGTGTGTGTCTGTGTGTCTGTATGTATTTGTGGGTGTGTGTGTTTGTGTATGTGTGTGTTTGTGTGTCTGTCTGTATTCGCGTGTGTTTGTGTGTGTCTGTATATGTGTGTGCCTGTGTGTGTGTTTATGTGCATGTCTGTATGTATGTGTGCCTGTGTGTGTGTCTGTGTGTCTGTATGTATGTGTGTCTGTGTGTGTTTGTGTGTGTGTGCACATTTGTGTGTCTGTCTGTCTGTGTGTCTGTACATGCCTGTGTGAATAAACAAAACTAGAAGGGATAGATCAGTAATCAAAGACAATTTAAGGAAATGGAATTCTGCCGGGAATCTAGGAGCAAGCACTGGTGAGTCACCGGCTCCCTAGATTGCCCTGGGCAACATGCAGAATGAGTCTGCAGCCGCCATAACCCTCCCTGTTCTCTCCAGCCTTAGCCTTTAGAAGGTCAGTCTGGATCAGGAGTGAGGGGGCAGCCAGTCCTGCCAAGCAGCCACTGGGGCTCCACGTCTCTCTGATTGCAGAGTACTTTTCTTTATCGCCTGGGAGGTGGCAATGAGGATCGAGAGGTCAGGAGTGTATGCAGTGGACATACAGACTCAATGGCTTAAAAATAAAGACTTCGAGCTAAATTTCATTTACTTAAAAAGAAATCTCATCATTGTGAATACTTGGAAGACGTGACAATAGGGACCTGAGCAAAGGTAGGTTGTCCCTGCTTGCTCAGCCCCTGCCTCGTGCTGTGTCTCCTTAGACTGGACTACAGCCTCCATTTATAATTGATACATTTTTCTAACATCTCTTTTTCTACACTGCACCTTCATCATTAATGAGGGGAAACTGGAAACACTATAAGAAATCCCATTTCTCCACAGAAATAAAGACATTATACACTTGTTTAGAGACACCCACTGTTCCAAGCTTAAATCAGCTTCCCCAGTGGTTCCCCCAACCGAGGCATGGGACATGGACACGTCATGTTAATCTTATGCTCATCTTGACTGGGAGGGAGGGTCTAAGAGGTCATTTCTTAGGATTACCTCACAGGGCAGCAGCCCGGACATACCAGTCTTCCAATGTCCAAAGACCTGCTGCTCTCC